>NC_141089.1:44984954-45084954 GCF_041138505.1 Cibotium barometz | reverse complement strand
CATATGGGAAATATTTACACTATAGATTTCGGCCCAAAAATAATATGACACTAATCCGAACTTGCTGTCACCACCATTTTGTGACTTTGTAGCTTTGTTACACTTTTCGATATCAATTCCATCTTTCTCAGAAATGCTCATGTTCTGTAATTCTCGGAACTCTGTGTGTGTGTGTGTGTGTGTGTGTGTGAGAGAGAGAGAGAGAGAGAGAGAGAGAGAGAGAGAGAATATGTGTGTGTGTGAGAGAGAGAGAGATGCATATGAGAGAGAGAGAGAGAGAGAGAGAGAGAGAGAGAGAGAGAGAGAGAGAGAGAGAGAGGATGCATATGACCATTAAACATTAGGCTGCCTAAGGGACATATTTACAAAAGATGTTACTTAAGCGACATTAATACTTTTGTGTCCCTTAGACGATTGCGTTTGTGTCGCTATTGAAGTCATTAATGGTGTCATTTAGGCAACATAAGTTTGCGAAAATGCTGGTACCCATGGTTTATGGGCGCATTAGTGTGTCTAGTGCGGTCTTTAGTGGGGCATGCCTCTTAATGAGCCAAGACATCTTGTTAGTTGTATGCCCAAAAAAATCAATGATATGGTGATTCCACATGATAACATGTCTCAATGTCTCTTTTTCTTTGTAAGACATGTGTCCCTTGTGAGTAGTGATAAACAAGAAGCCATGAAGAAGAACTCAAAAGTCCGCCAAAATAATGCCCATCATTTGGAGATTTTGCAAACAAAAATATGTTACACAATACAAAAAAAAAACATTCTTAGTACAAATGGAGGAAAAGCTTAGGGGTTATCATTGTGCCATTTTGTTAGCCATACTCTAGGGACTATCATTAAATGGCTTTCCACTCAAGGGGATTTGAATGGTCGGAATGCTTGTTGGTGGATCTCTTCAGAGAGTTTGACTTTCAATTTTGTTATCATAAAGATGTGGTGACTAATTTTTGAGTCACGTGCCTATGGTTAACAAGTTAAGTTTTACTCAAGTATGTAGTGCCAGGCACATGTCTACGTATAGCTAGTGTCAAAGTCAAGGGATACATCCTACCTTGGGTGAGTGTTGGGCTACTTTAGTGGGTACAATGGCCCACTTTTTTGGGATGTTCAATACAAACCCTAATAGACTATGTGGGTTAGAGGATTGAAGAATGTGGAACAAATGCTAACTTGAAGGGGTTAAGTGCTGAGGGACTTCTAGTTGAGGTTGGCCAATTTTTATCTTCCATCATCTAGGGAGACAAGGAGATGAGTCATCAAGGAGAATGCCGCTAGGACATGGAAATCTTGAGTGTACAAGATGAGGATGAGCTCTACTTTTCTCCACCCAGTCGTAATAGGATTAAGTGCTAGAGAGGGCCCCTTTTTATACTTACTAGCCAATCCCCCATATGTGAGATCATTCCCAACACTTAAGTCCTATCCCCCTTGAACCCGACGTATCAGTGTGCTTCCTTTATGTGCCCACTCTCCACCTAACTTATTATCCTTTGACACGTAGCTGAGTCCTTTAGTTCTCGCAATACTGTTGTCGTGACATTACCCTCACCCTTCAAAGAGATTTTTCATCCGCGAAAATAAATTTAGGAAACATCTTTGCGAGTGTGCTTACTGTTGTACCCTTGAATAAGCTTTCTTTTAGACTTTCCATTCTATAAGACGTTTCTTAGTGAGACAGAACGTCAAATAGACCGATCTTGACCCATGTGAGGCTTGGTAAAAGTTTTTATGCTTTCCCATGTTTAAAGTTTGTGACTCCTCAGAAACTTAACTTTTTCACCTTCCTCAAAAGTTTTTGACCTGCGATTTTCATCCGTAGATTGTGCTCTTTTTATACTGCCTTTAGTACATCTTGCTTATCAAGCAAAAAGTTTTTGACAGTCTCAAACTTTTCATTGCCCAAACCAATAATCATGAGATCTTGAAGCTAAAAGTCATTCATCAACATGCACAAGTTAAAACCATCCAATAAACGCTTCAAAATTTAGATATTCTTCCCAGCTATTTGTTTATATGCTATATGCATATTTTGAGATTAAATTGGCTCTTTTTGTATAACCATCGATGATCAATTGTACTATAACTTATCTGAGTGTCCAAACACCCTATTTAATCAATCTATCTATGATTACCCAATCCAAATCATGGCCTCTATGTCTCGCCACTTTAGAGTTTCCAACTGAGAAACTACAAGTTTGGCTTAAATTGTAGTCAAGTACCTCAACTTTATAATGATTCCTCTTTAAGAATCATTCTTCCATAAAGCATGTTTACTTTCTCTTAATGGGTGGATGCATACCCTATCTTGTCATTCTTAAAGAATATCCTATATTCCTTTTTCATTTTTATTCTTATCCTAGACCAACTAACTACAAGTGATTCCACACTCTTGCGGTTGTGAACTATAGCAGCATACCGCCACCAAAGCATTCTACCTTGGCAATCCTTTTTTAAACAAGGTTAACTTTTATTTTCTAGGTTATATGTATGACCCAAGATACCTATAAGGTGTTCTAACCTTTGGGCATGTCACCACATGAAGTAGACATCTAATAATTAGCTTCAAGTTTCTAGTTAACCTTTGCTAATGAGTTACACTATTCAATCAAGTTGTTTTCTTATTTGTTCAAAGTTAAAACTCATAAAAAAAACTAAAACACATTTTCTTGATGTCTTGTCATTTGATCTACAAACCAAAACTTAGTGTGACTCTCTCTATATGAAATACTTAGTATCCAATACCACCAAATATCACATGAACAAAAATCACCAGCGAAAGAGGTACTTATCTCACGAGAGCTAAAATGTGACTACAATACATCTTTTTATAGGCAAGTGCAAGCTGACAACACCACATTTCAAAGACCTTTTAAGAGTGGCATTAGCACTCTACAACATTCGTAAAGTACTTAATGTTTTAGGGTCTCTTTAATGTGAAGAACTTCAAATCTCAAAGTATCAACACAACAATTTTATATTAATCTATGGCCATCTTAGAAGGACACAGGTAACATGAGAAGTAACTTAAGAAAGCTACTTATATACATTAGGATTTACTGTTTGTCCACAACTCTAGAAAAACTTGTTTAATGCATGACCAAACAATCTCTGAAGGTGAATGAACCCCCACATGTGTTCTTTTGGAAACACACAATCTATTTCACTTTAAGTTTCTTGCATTTTATTATTCCTAGATGGTGCTAAGAACACTAGGATGCGGGCTACGTCCCTCGCATGATAAAATACCATGCGCTCATGTAAAGGCTGATGTCTGGGATTTTCTTTAAAACCATTTTCTTTGCTTTCTTATAACATGTGTTATAAGCTTGCTTTATGTCATAAATGACATTTTTGTACACTATAATAGTTGGATGATGACCTTTTGGTTAATGATTGTTCAAACTTGTTTGTGAAACATCAAACCTGTCAGCTTCTGAACCACCTCGTTCAATCCCTGAGTAGTATTCAATAACCTATCGAGCCGAGGAGTGAACTAAATAATGAAGTACACTAGGTGCACTTCTTATGATCTTTATGTCTGAAGTCTTTCACATAGGGACATTTAAACCAAGCATAGGAGAGTAATGATTTGTGGCCTTCAAAATTGCAGTGGCATTGAGAACCTATTACTGCCAAACTTCAATTAGTGACACACACAATCATACTCAATCTGTAACTTATGAAAAAAACTACCTAGGGGCTCCTTTTTATAGACTTCTTGAAGATCATCCTAGATGTTGTTTGAACCCTACATCTCAACAAGCTATAACCCTAGAGGAGTAGTCACTTGTGAGATTCTGTTTACATATACTTAATCTCATTTTAAGGTTCGATTTCTTTGAACCTATGAACAAGAGGTAACTTTTATTCTGTATATATCTCAATATACCTATTATTTGCTGGTGAAAATCCACTTTCTATGCTATGTTTAACCCGAAATAAAACTCGCTTATAAGTGCATGACGTGTGCACATCACATTATTTGATTTACGTTGTTTTGACTTGCCAAGGAGTATGAATCTTTAAGTTCAATTTAGAGTAGTCATGCTAAATGCACGTGTTCGAAAATCTCTGTGCTATTGCATACGACTCATGTACACACTCTTTAAAGGAAAAATTTATACATGTAATTCAAATGGTCGTGGCCTACTACTTAGGCAAATACAACACCACAAACATTTATGATGTTACTCTATTGTTTATGCATCCCTAGTGTAGATACCTTTTCTACTTAACTTTCCTATACCACTTAGATAGGCAGTAATCCCTTCATACCACTCACTAGCAAATGAATGGTTTTTGCTTGACAAAGGTGAAGCCTATGTTAAACGACTTAAGTTCGTGCTAACACTCTCTGCCAACTTTACAATGTATATGGGGTTGGGTCATTATATGCATATATAACAATCTATGTGAGCCTTTCTTTTAAGTAATGCATCTTTATGTGTGGTGCAATAATTACGACCAGAAAGTCCTTTTACGGGTGGGTGCAGGATAGAGTAAACAGACCCTACCTTTTAAACCCACAAAAATTTGCACCAAAACCAAGTAGTCCTCTTGTTTTTGTGTATGCAAGTAACATGGGTGATCATTTATCTAAGATGCTCTTTGATGCACATTAAAATCTTTTAACGTACCCTAGGCACGTACATAGACCATCAAGCTAGAACTACAGGAAGCATTCATGCTTGCCAAACAAATCCTTTACCTTACATATGCATACAAACTTTGCATAAGCTAGCAGTGCAACACTTTACTTTTAGATGGTGAAATAATGTGACAATACCTAGTCGCCCAAAACCACTCACATATCAACTTTTCAAAGCAACTTAAAAGTCACCAACTGGGTTGCTCGCCTTTGATGTAGACTTGCCTGCACTAAAGAGCAACCACAACCACTCCTTGAACCATTTGAATTCCTGAAAAATGGTTAGCTTACTTTGAACCGCTTCACCTATAATTGTTACTTTTGAAACCAATCTCGAGAATCTTGTTGACCCAATCGTCCATAAACAAGCTCGAGGAAAACGAAGATGTTACCGAAGGAGTTGCAATCAACCACCGTGCGAACTCTAGAGAACTTTGAAGCACAGCTTGAGAGAAGAGGACTTTGAAAGTAAAAAGGTGCAAACCCGAACTTGAAACCTAGAAATTTGAGCTTGGAAACTATTATTCAGGAGTACAAATCGCCTTGCATGCTTATCAAAAGAATTTGACTACATACTTGCATGAACATGCATGCATGCATGCGGGTGGTTTGGTGCTTAAAAATTTGACGAGGTTGTTTAGAACCTTGTTTTGAATCATTGGAGCCTTGAAACTATACTTTGTGTGTCAAGCCCTCTTGTTAAATGTGGTTCGAAAGCTGACTTGGAAGCTTGCTTGAAAACTTACCCCTACAAAAGCTTGTTGGAAAACTTGCTGCAAAAGCTGCTACAACTTCAAAAGCCTGATGGAAGCCTTAAAACGGCTTTGAAAGCTTGTGGCACAAAGCAGATGGCGTTGATTTAGTGCCTTGGCCCTTGGCTAGTGGGAAGGGAATAAGAAGAGTTGTATGGCAGCTTGAAAAACCTTTGAAGAACAGAATTGCATCAATGTGGGAACATGCTGTCGTAAGCTTGGCTTTAGGGTAAATAAAGCCTTAAGTAAAAATCTTAACAGCAGCGATAACATGAGTAGAAGGGGGCATGAAGGATTTGTGCTTATGGTCGCCAACTAGAGGTCACGTCGGGTCAAGCTACAGAGAAGACAAAGGCACCCCGCTTGCTATGGCGCTCCTCCTCGGAACCAGCCGTGCCACAAACGGCCGTGTTGTATAAATGCATCCTCCTCCTTCTTTATAGGGTGCTGTCCCACCACACGACACATGTGCTCAAATATAGCTAGCACCTTTGAAAGCAATATATGAATTAACTCTTTTTCTTGTAGCCCCAAGGCCCTTGTAAAAAAGTTGAATTTTTAGTAAGATTTTGATAATATAAATGTTCTTTTTCACCGTATTGGCTAGGTCCACTTCACCATATTGGCTAGGTCTTTTTGTGGGCAAGCCTATCTTCATAGATTGTTGAAAGCTAGTCAAAAGATGCTATAGATAAGGTTGATAGACCTCAGTTATTTTACATTAGCACATACATACCCCATACACACTTTTGACCCTCTTCTAGGCACAAAAGTGGTCTTGACTCTCAACTTTTTCAGCTTAAGTTTTGGATGCTAAGGCCACACTTCATTCTACCTCAAAAAAGAGGAGCAAGATAAATATTAGATGCAAGTTTTCGGGCATATCTTTCTTGTTCAAAACTCTTCCTCCAAATAAGGTCATCCATCAACTTTTTTTTCCCCTACGCTTAGCAATGTGAGCTTTTTGTTATATTATCATCAAAAAATCTATACAAAAACCATTCACACCCTAAATGTATAGTGTAATTATGAGGTTACAGCAGGAGCCACCAAGAAACCACCCTATTCAAATTTAGCTTCCCTCATGCATACATCACGCTAAATATCTGGCTACATAGTTAACACAAGAAGTGCACTATATATATGGGTTATCCAAAGCTCTATCCACCTCTTCAGACGGGATCCATCAACTTTTCTTAGCCATTAAGTGTGCAATGCATGTGCTATATATTGCACAATGGGCTTTTTTCTTGATACTATTCATTTTTGCATCCACCTCTTCAGACAGGATCCATCAACTTTTCTTAGCCATTAAGTGTGCTATATATTGCACAAGGGGCTTTTTTCTTGAGAAGCATTGTGTAAGCCAAAGCATAGCAATATGATAGTATGAGAAATCACACTTCTACTTGGATTGGCCCTTGGATTACTTGGTCACAACACATACTAACGTATTCTACTCAGCTAATGGTTACATACCAAATGAGTGAACGCATTCTTTCTTGTGTCGCTTAAGGGACGCCATTGTTTTAATCTAGCTATTGCCCATAACTAAGGAATTTAACATAATTCTTGATCGATGCCTAAATTGTTACCTTTATTAAACAACCACCCCAACAATGAACACCTGTCCGTAGAGGCAACTGGTCAACCCGATTGTCTTTTTCTTGGTGCTCCCTCCCACTGTTTTACAATATATATGTTTATGGTTACAGCAGTTCGCTCCGAATTGGGATGTCGTGGGTTCAAGTCCACCACAAGACGTGGAGAATGATTATACACTTTTTGTGTTCAAATACCTTGTGTTTGAAAAGTACTCATTACCAGTAGGGGCGGGGTGCCACATAGGCAGAGCACCTTGCATCAAAGACTTCATCTCATCACTCAAGGAGGAGGAGGATCCCAACTTAATGTATCGAGATCCCTCCATCGGTAGTACACCAATAGTATGGGGCCATGGGGGATGCCTACGTGTGGCTCTTAGGTGATGGTACATGACCCATGCCCAACCATGCTTCTTCGTGGGGCTAATATTTTTAAGGGATAAACACCTGCACTAGTGTATTTATTGTTAAAGGAGTTCAAAAGAGGGACAAAAGAGACTTCACAATCCAGATAGGTAGGTTTCCTATCTCTCTCGCTCCCTTTCTCTCTCATGCTTTAAATACAAGATCACCTCACAATCATTATAAACCTTGGGGTTGCAGCTTACTCTTACCAGTGCTTTCAAATCCCAACATCACTTGGGCAGTAAGTCTTGAGAGGTTTTTTCAGTGTTAAATTTACTGTTATTGAAGATTTTACCATCAATCGTTCATAGTCCAATGGTTAGGATAGTTGCCTTCAAGCAATAGACTCGGGTTCAACTCCCGAGACGGATGCAATCGGTGCAAGTGGGACAATTGGCTACCTCATGTGTGTGATGTTTTATAGCATGAGCATAATGGTAATGCCACTTTTTATACATGATGACACAATGTCAATCTTTTTTATTATTACATGGTAACTGATTTTTGAAATCACTCAAAGTGTCAGCAAGCTCTTATTATGCACCATAAAAAATGAGGCAAGCATCGTTTGCGCATGCTCATGTAATGAGAAGAAGCAAAAGAGAGGAAGTAGTTCCTTATTATGCTCTCCTACTTATCCCTCTAAAGTCCTAATTGCAACTCTAACTAATTTATAGCCTTGTAATATTACATCTTAAATGTCAATTGCTCCTGCAAGACTCATTCTAGTCAAGGAAATACATGCGACTAGCTGAGGTTCCATAGCTACAGTGAAATATGTGTGACTAGCTGAGGTTCCATAGCTACAGTGAAATACGTGTGACTAGATGAGGTAATAAAATACATGTGACTAGCTAAGGTTCATAGCTATGGTGAAATACATGCAACTAGCTGAGGTTCCATACCTACAATGAAATACATGCAACTAGCTAAGGTTCCATACCTACTAGAAACTCTCATCCATTGGAAGAGAACAAGGTGTGCAATGGCACAATAGCACTCTTATATATATATATACATATTATGTGTGTGTGTGTGTGAGAGAGAGAGGGGGGGGGACCCGGGGGTGCTTCATAACCACATTTTACCAAATATGCAAGAGAGAACCAGCTTTGGGAGGGCCTTTCACTTAGAACTAGTATAATTACTAAACATTGGCCTCCCCAACACTCCAAATGATCTGCCCAATGCAAATATATTTGCATCAATCACAATCGAGAAAGCTATTACCAAATGCAATCAGGTTTTCATTTTGGGGAATAAGAGGCCATCCCCATAGGCCCAAGGAGCCGGCCTAAAAAGGGGCCTACAAGGGTGCTACAAAAGTGCCAACAAGAAAAATATAATTTTTTAAAGCTGTAGAAATTGTAGAGGGTATACATCTCCAAAGCCGTTACTTTGACCTTCCTGTTGGACCTCTTGGTGGCCATTTGTAGACCCTTCCTTTTAATGTAGGTTACCACCCCACCTCCTTGAGCTTATGGGGGCGGCTTCAAACATTCACAAAAACTAATTCTTTTTGGTGTTTGCATCTTATCAACTTATTTGCAATCCAACAATGTGCGACTTTGGCTGGCTTGTACTACCGATGCCACTTATAAAAAAGTATTGTCATCTTACTAACGGATATATATGGATGATCCTTCTCGTCATACACCTGGGCATCATCATCAGTAAGAAAAGGTTTCATTTAGGCAAAGCTGACTATGACAATTTGTGCTGAGACTCTGATGAGTTTTATTGGGTTAAGGCCAACAACATTTATTCTTTTTGCATCCACATGATGTAAATGGAAAATCATTCAACCTATTGAAGGGTGCATATCAGCTGCAGAGCAATATATATGTGGGCATGAAAGCTCCAAGTCATGCACATGCCTAGGATCCCCGACCTCTTTGATAGTTTGCAGTTGGTGACCACAATGGATATGGTGTTCAAAATGAGGACCAAATAATTAAGGTGGTTAAGCAAGTATATTAATCAATGGAGAAAGATTGAGCAAGGCCTATGTACATGGTAGTCTTACACCTAAAGAGGGAATGCAGAGGGAATGCACAAGAGTCTACATCTTGCTCATACATTATGTTGAATGGTTACAAAGTGGGCTATTATATAGCCAAGAGAGGATGCCACAAAATTATTTCAAATATCCTCTAAAGTCTTCCTACTTAGCTAAAGTATTCAACATGTGACTTATATATTCACATCTGACTTTTACACCACCTATATGTGATATTTATGCACTCCTTTAGCTTTGGTATTGATCCCACATTCCCTCCCTCAAAGGACAGGAGTCTTGAAGTAGACGGTGCTAGCTGTGCTATCACGTGGAATTCTCCACCTAGAAATGATCCCCCCTTCAGCCGAAGTTTGCTGGGCAAATTGAGGATGACCCTCCCTGGATGCAAACTATAAAGGTAGTGAGGAGTTTGAGGATGACCCTCCCTGGATGCAAACTGTAAAGGTAGTGAGGAGTTACAAGATGTGATAGATAAGGGATAAAATATTATGAGGAGTGTTACAAAGTTAGTAGTAGTTGTGGAAGTGGAATGGCCGGGGTGGCAGGACTATGTGCATGCATAGTGGGAACCATATAATCAAGTAGCTTGGGGCTACGAGGATACAAATGATGATGATGATGATGATGATGATGATGATGATGATGAGGATGGAATGTTCATTGTATATCAAAGTTAGCCTGAATGCCGATGCCGAATTGTAGATATCAAATGTTTAATTTGGTAGCTTGAACACCATAAAGTGAGAGGAAATTCTCCCCAAAAAGTATGCAATGGTGAGGTTGATGTAGATCAAGAACCAATGTGTGAGAAATGCTCCATGGAAATGATAGCTCTTTCTTTTACCTCCCCCCTTTTTCTCGCTCCCAAAGGTGAGAGTGAAAATACAAGATCTCCAAGAAAATTTATCCCCACCAAAATTGTTTTTGTGCTCTCACGTCTACGTTTGCATGTGAGCCAAAAAGTATACAAAACACTACATATAGTGTGTGTGTGTGTGTGTGTGAGGATTTTACAAAGCATTGTGTTGTGCATGGGAGACTTTTACAAAGCACGTCTTGAGTAAATGGGAGATAAGGTTATAGGACACTTTACAAAGTGTATGAAAAGAGTGTGAACCTCCCCTTGTGCAAAAATATACCACAAAAAATGCCCAAAATATGCTCTCGTACTTCTTCTTCCTTCCTTTTCATGTGCAAGGTAGAAAGTCAAAAAGGATGGAGAAAATTTACTCCCCCTCCCCCCATTTTGTCTTCAAGACACTTTTTCTCTCTCACGTTTACATGTATGTATGTGTGAGAGGAGTGAACCAAAAAAGTGTACAAAACACTTTGAAAGTGTGTGTGAGATAGGGTTTACAAAACATTGGTTGAAACTTGCGTGCGTGGGAGAGTGGGCAAGAGATTTTTGTGTGCTTGGTTTCCTACTTGGTGCAAGAAAAATCCCCAAATGATTGAAACCTTCTCATCAAAAGTTAACAAAGGTAATTTTGCTAAATTTGAAGGGGCTTTTTGTTGCAAAGAAAACCTAAAAAAGCTTTAAAAACTGCTCAAAGCTTTGTGTTTTTGTGTCTTAAAAAAATGACGTTTTTTGGGGGAATAAAATATTTGTAGAAGCCCTGGCTTTGCTGTTTCCTTCGCCAAACTTGCTTCTTTTCTATTGTGGGTGTATGGACAACTAGTGCTTCTATGGCATTATTGTGTGCAGGCTTAGTAGTTGTTAGCAGTTGCCATATCCATTTATTAATTGGTTCTTTAAGCTGTGTTGCAGACTCTGCAGTGTTTGTGGGGTTTTTGGCTGATGGGCTTGGGATTGTTGCCGCTACACATTTCTTTGTTATCCATATGTGGTGAGAGTCCGCCGATTGTGTAGTAAGATGCTTCTTTGGAACCCATACTTGAATATTTAGCCTTTGCTTTCCTGTGTACTGAGAATTCTTGTTGTTGCGGGATCACTTCTCTTGACTTCTTTTCTTGGTTTGTGGGGTTCTCTTTGAGTCTTGGGTTGTGGAGGGCATAAGTCTTTAGGTAGCCATACATATTGTTGGCCTTCTTGTGCCTAAATAAGATTCCTAGGCAACCATATGGCTGTTGTATGCATAGAACCCTTTTGCTGCTCCTTCTTGAACTCATTCGTCGTGGTTTGGATAGGTTTTCTTTCCATTTCTATCACAATATTCTTGCTAGAAGAAGCTTTGGATAGGTTTTCTTTCCATTTCTATCACAATATTCTTGCTAGAAGAAGCTTTGTGATTGTCGGGAGGAACGGACTTCATGGCAAAGGGTTTAAATGCCTCCTTTTCTTCAAAGACGTATTCAATGCCCTGTTTCTTCCAGTGAGAGTTGTTTGTCATTTGGCATGGTTTCACAAAATGACTGAAATGGCTTGTTGCCCTGGCTTTAAGACATAAAAATCATGCACAAGGTTGAGTCCATTAACAAAAGTTGGCAGTTTAAATGTGCCTTGTGCTGCATTCCACTCCTCTTTAGTAAAGCTTGAAAGAGTTGTGGTTATCAAAGAGTGCTGGTTTACCCAATTATGTCCACATTTCATAGCTTATTGAGTTCAAGTCTGCACCTGTATCTATCAAAGCAGTTTGTCGAATCTTGTTCAATCCTAAGCCAACTCGAATACAGAGTGAAAAGGTGAGAAGAATCTACTGGGAGAGAATAAAGGGTAGCATGAGAAGATTTAGGAAGTGTGGAGATATTCTGGGAGAGAATCAAGCAAAAGAGGTGGAGTGAATCAAGGGGAATCAGTGGGATTAGATGCTTGTTTGTAAACTCTATAAATTGAGGCATTGGCCTAATGAGAATTTGCTGGTTTTTTGATTATCCATGCCTACATTAAGCTATTAGTTAATTACTCACTATTAGTTAATTGCTGGTTTTTTATTATCCATGCCTACATTAAGCTATTAGTTAATTACTCACTATTAGTCAATTACTCAGGTCTTAATTATCGTCTAATCACTTTGTTAATGATGTTGATTCTAGTATTTGATCTACCATAGCTCATCACATTGCTCCAATTCAACATGGTATCAGAGCCTAGCCTAGAATCCATCAAGTTTATGAGCCCATTATTTAGTTAATTAGGATTAGTAGGATAATTAGAAAATAACCAAATTTTTAGTTATTTTCAAGAAGCTTTCTGTACCCCCAGCCAGTGGAGGAGCTCCCTCTCCTTGTAGGCTCAAAATTAGCCCAAACCCTTCTAGCCATAGATTGCCACTTCATTGCTACTTTAGTTCGTCAAATCAGAAGTGCAAACCGTCGACGCATTCAGGAGAAATCATGATTTTATCACGCGCCTGTTTGTGGGAGCAAAACTAAGATCTTCTCTTCCACAGATCAAATGGGTCTAATTCCTCTTAGGCCCAGGTGTTTTCAAGCATGCTCTACAAGCTGGTGAAGTCAGAATTTGATTTGATCAAGTCTACAGTGAGATCCAAGCTCTTCATCAAATCTGTAGAGGTGACTTTGGTAAAACAGAGATTAAGCATTCAATGTTTGGTCAAATCTTGTGGTTCTTGGCTTAATCCTATACTAGACTAATTGCTATTGATGGCCTTGAAAGCATTTGAGCTCATTTGAACTCTAAAGCCTCAGAGCTGGGCTCCCCGCATACTCTATTTTTTGCACACTAAATAGAGGATTATGGTCGACATTTTTCACAAATGTGTATACCTCAATGCAAATAAATGGTTATGTTTCACAAATGTTTCAACTTAAAAGATCCATCAGGCAAGGGTGCCCTTTAGCTCCCCTACTCTTTTCTATGGTGGATAGACCCTCTTTTGAGGAATATAGACAAATTGATCTAGAGGGGGTAATTAAGGGGCTTCCATTACCAGATGGGGATTCTTTACTGCTCAGCTATTTATATTGCTGATGACAACAGCAATATAGTCAAGTGTGAGACTGAGAGCATCAAGGCTCTGATTGGTGTATATGAATATTTCTATACAGTGAGTGGCTCCATAATAGATCATCACAAGACAGAATGCTTACTTCTTAGCTATGACCAACAAAGCCAAGTACTGGATCAACTAGGCCTTAAGAGCCTAGGTGTGGGAAAGGTAATCCGATACCTTGGTTATCCCATTGGGGTTGGAATAACTAAGCACCAATGCTTTGACTGGTTGTTCCAAAAGATTAAGCAGAAAGTAGCTGCTAGATCTCAGTATAGGTTGAGTCTAGCAGGAAGGCTTGTAGTGCTCCATCATATGTTAGTGGCTTTGCCAGTCTACATTGCCACATTGATCAAGTTCTCATGTTCTGAGTGGGGGAGAATGGAGTCATGCTTCAAGAAATATCTATGAACCTTTGTTGAGGGTGCCACATGGGCCAGTGTGTCATGGGAGTAGGTCTGCACTCCCAAACAGGATGGTGGATGGGGAATTCCCAAATTGGAGGATAAGGCACAACAACTTCTATTCAAGTGGTTAAAGCTACTAACAAGATAGCCTTGGCACATATAGTCAAATGGAAAATTGCATCAACAAAAGTGGAAGGCAAGGTTTGGGATGAGGTTAACTGGATTGATAAGTTGATGATGCCTGGCAGATTAAAAATCTAAGGATCCGATTATGTACAAACATCAACTAGTCAATAGTTGGAAAAAGGTGTTAGAACATGCTGAGTGGAAGGGCAATGCCCGAGTGGACTCTTACAGCACTATGTTTGGTTCAACAAATGTGCATTTATGGATGGAGTTCCAGCAGGCAATCATAACTGGAGATTAGCCAAAAGGTGTTTTGACAAAGGGATTAGGTTTTTCAGTGACATCTGGAACTCCAACACTCAAGAATGGTTTATACCACTAGACATCTGGGTGAGTTGTTCAAGGAGAGAAAGAGAATTTCTCTCTTAAACAATATCAAATATTAAGCATGAGTGGTCCTCTGCTCCTTTTATTTCAGCTGAGCTTACGTTGAAGGAGTGGCAAATCAATGGTAAACAGCTTGGTCATAAAGTGAAATTCAGGAGGATGGAGCATAAATGGCTTTCAAGGATGGTGGACAAGTGGGGGAGATCAGACTACAAAATTTCATTGAAGTATTGCAAACAATTGAATAAAAAGGTCTGGAGAGCTTCAGGGTCTGGTAGATTGAACCTTTTGCTATGGAGGATATTGCATCACAAATTACCTGTCAAGGAGTTAACTACCAAGTGGGGAGAGGACAACCCCATGTGCCCTTGGTGTAAAAGTGGAAGAGAGTCTTTGAGACATGCTTTGTGGGAGTGCAAGGCAATGGTTCCCATATGGAGGAAGGTAGATAAGTATCTATCCCATTGTGGAGTGCATGACAAACTCAACTGGAAGCATGCTTTGCTAGGCATGAAGGGAAAGATGATGAACCCTAGATTGTCTCGATTTAATTAGTTGGGGAGGAGAAGTGGAGGTGAAAAAAGAAAAAATTGAAAGTTTTTGATGGAGGGGCCCAATGTTGAAAAAAGGTAGAGAGAGGAGATTTGTGGAAGGGGACCCAAAGGTGGAAAAGGTAGAGAGAGAAGAAAGGGCCCCGATGTGAAAATTAGAGAGAGAAAATAGAATAACAACTTATATACAAACCCATGCTAAAGGTTGGCACAATAGTATAACCTAGTTGGTAGAGCAAGAGGACATTGAGAAGTAATGAGTTCAATCCCTCTTTATGACGATTAAATTCTTTTGTAATATCTAAGGTAAAACTAAGCTTTGGACCAAAACTAAGCTTAAATGCAAGGCACTTGAATTTAATAGGAGTAGGAGAGGCAAATGTGATTCAAGAGAGAAATAGAGGGTGTTAAGCTAATATTAAAATTTCAAATCTATCCATGATGGCCTACCAATTAGAGAGAGAGTGCATGATCCAAATATTAAGAGAGAGATAGAGGGTGTCAATCTAATATTAGATTTTCAAGATGGTTAACTAAATTTATAGAGAGAGAGAGAGGGGGGGGGGATTTTGTGTGTGTGTGTGTTAATTTCATGAGGAGCTTTAAAAATTGATAGATTTTTTCATATATGATACTAAAGACAATTAAAAGAGTCCTTAAATGTGAGAGAGAAAGAAAAGAAAGAACTCTGCACTTATCTAAAGAGCTGATAGAGAGGCGAGGTGTGTGTGTGTGTGTGTGTGTGTGTGTGTGTGTGTGAGAGAGAGAGAGAGAGAGAGAGAGAGAGAGAGAGAGAGACTTATCTTTACTCTAGACTCTAGTAAAGAAAGAGAGAGTGAGTAAGAAATATGATAATACGTAAGGGGTAGTTAACCACAAACCATGTAAATAACCAAAATTTCCCCCTAAGACAAGAACTCATATGAATGCTAAGACCTTGCCAAAGGGCAGGCCAAAAAGAAACCAAAACACTCAAACCTTCCTTTGGCAATTGTTGAAGAAATAAAGAGAGCATATTGTTGGAACCCTCAAATCATAGCTATTTTTCCACTTTGAATGTATATCTTGGCCGGTGAAATAAGATTTTCTTGAAGTCACCACCATGAGAGAGAGAGAGAGAGAGAGAGAGAGAGAGAGAGAGAGAGAGAGAGAGAGAGAGAGAGAGAGAGAGAAGAGAACTTTTTAACGTCATAGGAAACTATCCCAAGAGAAGAGAGAGAGAGAGAGAGAAGTCTTTTAGTTAACTTACCATAGTTTACTTACCTATAAAATGGAAACTAATGCAATGGTAATCTCCTTTATTATTGACTACCAAAAGTATAGAGAATTTAAAGCTTAATGTCATTTCTCCCCTAAACTTTAAGAAATTAATAAGTCCAACCAATAGTTTAATTTCCCATTGCTTTGGACCAAGAATAAATCTCTCCAAGAAAATGAAAAATCAACTAAATTTATCTTTCCCAAATTTCTCTAGACTATCACTAAGGCTTGCCGCCGCCGCTAGCAGGCCAAAAAAACATGTGATAGAAGCATCTTTAAGGAAAAGCATTGAGTCTTCCTCATAACAACTTTCTTCTATAAAAAGGTCAAAGTACCCCACTCACCCTAGACTCTCACATGATAGGACTAAAAAAGTTGAGTTAATGTTTTTATGAGTATCTTTCAAAACTTTGCCAACCAATATCTTCCAATGGAGTGAACTCCTTTATTTTGGGATCTTTACCATATTTATATACATTGTAAGTAAAATTACAAGGTAGCATTCCTTTGGTTTGCACTAGTGAGTGTTGAACTTGTATCCTTGAGTCTCACCACTTAACAAACATGATGGCCAAACATGATGGTTTGCACTAGTGAGTGTTGAACTTGTATCCTTGAGTCTTCACCACGAATGGGACATTCACATGATGGCCAAGCTAAATAGGCTTTCTAGAAAAAACCGACATCAACAGGCTTCATTGCTATATAAACCCCTTCATAATGCATGTGTGGTGACAAGCTTTGAGTATAAGCAAACTAGCCCCAAAAGAATTAGCCCTTTGAGTGTTCTCTTGATTAATGGGAGTTGCACTAAGGTTAAAAAATATATAAATGTGAGTAGGGTTAAATCAAGGGTTTTCTAAAACCACAAAATGGTTTATGAACAACACCAAGGTTTAGTTAGGATGACAAGCCTTGATTCATAAAGAAGGGTTAGCTCTTGAGTGCACACTTGATTAAATTGTGTGGTTTCATTGGGGCAAATCAAGGGTTAGCTAACACTATCAAGAATAAATCAACCTTACTAAGTATTAATTAACCACACCAAGAGTTATTTAACTAGAACCATGATCTCTAAGCTAAGCACAAAATCAGGTCACTTCGAGCAAAGCTTTCTTGACTCCCTCAAACAAGCACAACCCTCGGATAGATTCTCTAGATCAAAATTGGTCCTCATGAGCCAATGACAATCTTTATACACATTTAACTCTGAGCTAATCTTTCATGTGGTGACCTTAAAAAAAGAAGAGCTAAGGATAATGGTATCAGCCCTTGAGCAAGTTCTTTCAGAGGGTACACCTGCATCAAATATGGAGGCCTTGCAACCTACAACACCTTGTTCCATCACCATAGGCAATCTTAAGAGCTTCGAGCCCATAAGTAGAAGAAGGTACAAGCTTCTTTGATCAATATTGTACTTGGGAATCACGTCCATGCCAGCACCACCATGTCAGCCTAAAAGGCAAAAACACATCATAAGTATAACATAACATGAGTTATGTACATTAAAACATAACTAAAATTTTTCCCCAAATTTGAAGTATTTTAAAATATGAAGCATTATCTCTAAATTCTCTTTTTACATTTGAGATTTTAATGCATAAATATTTAATATATTTTAAAACCTTCTATTTGCACACACCAGTCCACATACCCACTCATAAACGACGGGAGTGGACAGTCCTCTCTCTCCGTTCCACGTGGCTAGAGAAGGAGGGATGAGAAGTGCCGTGTGTACTTCTCATTCCTCATTAATATATTATATAGATTAGAGAAGGCATGGTAGCACTTTAATTAAAAGGTTCTAATACATATTTGACATATTTATGATTATCAACATTTGAATGCCAAAAATAAATGCACTATTTATTTTTTAAATTTCAATACATACTCTATTATATAGTAATGTATGGGTTCACTATAATACCAATAAAATGGCTATGTTTTTTAGCTTGAATATTCATGGAATGAATGCCAAAACTAAATGCACTATTTAATTTTTAAATTTCAATACATACTCTACAAGTGTTGCTAAAAAAATATAGTAAGTTACGGGTTCACTATCGATACTTACCAATAAAATGGCTATGCTTTTTTACTCAAACATTCATGGAGTATCATATGATAGGTTTGAAAAGACTAACTTAAAGAAAAAAAAGAGCCTTTATATTGGGTGTAACAAACAAACCATGGGCTAAAGCTAGCTCTCAATTTATTCTTGGCTCTTTGATAGAAACCGAATTTGACAAGCTCCTTGAAGAGGTCTCAAGCAACGGATTGCAACTTAGAGGAGGCATTTCACAAGAGGATACAAGGGCTTGTTACACCCTTTATATTGGGTGTAACAAACAAACCATGGGCTTCTAAAGCTAGCTCTCAATTTATTCTTGGCTCTTTGATAGAAACCGAATTTGACAAGCTCCTTGAAGAGGTCTCAAGCAACGGATTGCAACTTAGAGGAGGCATTTCACAAGAGGATACAAGGGCTTGTAGGGGATCGTGAGAATATGAGATGTGAGCAAGAAAATAAAAGAAGGAAGTTAAGGGGGGTTAGACAAAGGTCTTGGACCAAATGGACAGCATAAATAAGGGACCCTAAAAAGGGTGCCCATGTTTGGCTTAGCACTTTTGATTCCCCTAAGGAAGCTGCTAGAGCTTATGACGAAAAAGCCTTTGAATTTAAAGGTGCACGAGCTAGACTTAACTTTCCTGAGATGAAATCTTTGGTGCCCTTGAGCAAGAACTTACCTCTCCTTGTGATGATCATCACAATCATAGCCCTTCAAACCTTAGAATATACTCCTTAGATACATACAATCAACTCTCAATGTAAACCTTTTGTAAATCTCTATCTAATTTTGATTAACATCTTCTTGTCCTTTCACAACAATAAAAACTTTAGCAACCTTTGAGATAACCTTATTTTAATAGACCTTAGCATGCAACTTGCATCTTTGACAATAGTATATGTAGGCAACCCTAACAAAAACTCTCTTCAACCTTTATGAGCACTTCTTTTCCTAGACAACTCTTGTATATATACAAGTCTTTCTAAAGACTTACCCTTCTCAAAATTTTATGTAAATACAACTCTTTATGAGACCTTGCCCTTAAATACAAAAACACCTTTGTAAGCAGAACTCTCTCTAAACTTTGTTCAATCTCAACTCTTGACTCTCCATTTCCCATGTGTGACCCTTGGATGCCTGACCCTAACCTTAACCCTTTAAGGTTAGTCCTAACCCACGCTCCACTAGAGCTTGTTCCCATGCTCCCATGCTCACAAGCCTAATGTGGATTAGCCTCCTAGTATATGCACACATAATGTGCATATAACATAGCACACATAATGTACATATGACATATTCTTTAGTTGATACTAATCACAACGAATGCACTTGTGTGTGTTCATACTTCATTTTTCCTCCAACTTTCTCACTTTGTGTCGTCTCAATCTTTTTTATTTTCCACATTTCCTCTCTACGAGCTCGCGTGACCCACCTTCGATGGGTCTCGCTTGCTCTTATCCCATGACCGCTACATGTAGCGGTCATGGGTCTCGCTTGCTCTTACCCCATGACCGCTACATGGCCAATATATAACACCCGCTTCGCGGTCCATATTAACCACCTTCATATTCTTGCCAGCTCTTAGATCTATTGTCCCTTTGAGAAGATGAGCAACCACAATGCCACATAATCCAAACAATGTGGTCATTAATTAGAAATAAATATTTTAATCTGTAACTAAAACAAATTTTAGTAGCTAAAATGCTACGGTCCATATGAAAAGAGTAGAATTTAACATCGACTACTGAAATCCAATCGATAATGAAGATATTTGCTATAGAACCACACAAACAATAGTTTTACTTCAAACTTTGAATTTTTTTCATGTGACATTAACATAATTTGTTATGCTTGATTCCTGAAGGGTGGAAGTAAGCAAGACACGTATAGCCATATATAACAGAAGGCACAATATATTAAGAAAAGAATCACTATTCTAAGAGTAATAGACCTATACATGTACCTATGATTGAGTTTGGGAGTGAAAGAGACCATTGCTTATAAATGATAAACTCTGTGTTCTATGGGAGAATGTGGCGAGGGAGAAACATATTGCTGTGTGTGTGTGTGTGTGTGTGTGTGTGTGTGTGTGAGAGAGAGAGAGAGAGAGAGAGAGAGAGAGAGAGAGCAAGAGGAACTTACTATTGTGTATGCTCCTGGTCCAAACCTTGTAATCTCTCTCTCCAAATACTCGTGAGCTCTCTCTCTCAAAATACTCTCTCTCTCTCTCTCTCTCTCTCTCTCTCTCTCTCTCTCTCTCTCTCTATTCCAAGTGAGCAAGAGAAGCTTGCAAGCTAAGGCTCGCTCTCTCTCTATCTCTCTTTTACAAAGTGATGCTCGCTCTCTCTATCTCTCGCTCTCTCTCTATCTCTCTTTTACAAAGTGATGCTCGCTCTCTCTATCTGTGCAAGCTTGTGAGCTCTCTCTCTCTCTCTCTCTCTCTCTCTCTCTCTATTCCAAGTTAGCAAGAGAAGCTTGCAAGCTGAGGCTCTCTCTCTCTCTATCTCTCTTTTACGAAGTGATGCTCACTCTCTCTATCTGTGCAAGCTTGTGAGCTCTCTCTCTCTCTCTCTCTCTCTCTCTCTCTCTCTCTCTCTCTCTCTCTGTGTGAACCTCGCCGCTTGGCAAAATAAATGACACACACACACACTCTCTCTCTCTCTTTTGACTTTGTGAAAGGCTCTCTCTCTCTCTCTCTCTCTCTCTCTCTCTCTCTCTCTCTCTCTCTCAACCTCATCGCCAAATAAATGATATGGCAAACATCTCTTTCACTCTATTCCAAAAAAAGCTTAATGAACTGCAAGTAGCCGCTTGCTCTTTCCATGGTAAAATAAATGTGGCAAATATCTCTCTCAGTAAAAGCTTCAATCTTTGCCCTTTTTATATAAAAAGAGAAAACCCAATTGTCTTCGACTTACACTTCTGACAAAAACACACACACACTGTCACTCTCTCTCTCTCTCTCTCTCTCTCTCTCTCTCTCTCTCACTTTTAGCACTCTACTGCCATGTGGACATAAGGATTTGTCGACACGTGTGCCACTTAGAATCCTTTTGCTTTAATATATAGTATAGATATAGATATATAAATATAGATCCTCCTCCTCTCCATCCTTGCCACCCTCTTCTATCGATTCTGCACCATCGTCTTTGCAAGATAGCTTCAACACCTCCTCTACTTCATCAACATTACCCATTAGGAAGTGAATGGGGTCTTCTTGGGCCCTTTAATTTGCCCAAGCCTAATCAAGGTGATTAAGGAATAGCCAAATGGGGGGTTGCCATGTGGACTGAAATGTTGGGTTTTTAAGAGAGGTGTAAGAGTGGTCAAAGGGTGCACTTTTTCTCCCAAAAAGGGGGGGAGGTAATTTTACAATTTTCGAACCTCCATAACTTGTACATGCAAGCTCCGATTTGAGCGGAGATTATAGATCCGTGATCTACGCATCAAGAGCTTTCCATAGATATGCTACATGATATGGTTTTATCTGCTAGATTTTAAATTCCATTTTTCCCCCAAAATTCAAATTCGAATAAAGTAGCCGTTTTGAAGCTTCTAATTAGAAAACGTTTCTTCTTAAGAGAAAAGGTTTGACTCCCTTAAACTGCCAAATAAAAGGGCCCAAGAAGCCTTCCATTGAGGTCCTAATGATTAGTATTTTTCTTATCATTGGGAGGAGAAGTGTGGAGTGCTTAAGAAAGAGATGTAAATCAATGAAGAAGATCATGCTCTTAATTTAGGAGAGGGCTACACCTCTAGAGGTCATGCCCCTCTTTCTTGTGATGTGCATACTCGTACACACAGAGGACTCATCCAAAAGACTTTCAAGAACATTTAATTGCCACCCCCAAGGTCCAAGATGCATAACGAAAGCATCCCGCATTTGTGCCCCCCTCCACTCTTATCATAGCCTAGTGGGCATGCATATGTGCAACAACCTGATGATGACCCCTTCTGGATGGCCATGGTGGCATGCACAAAAATGATGTCGACAAAGGCAGCAGCAGTCAAGGGTGACAAAGATACCACTTCTAGAGACGGTGTGAGCACTGTTGGGGTGCATGCCGCACTAAGCGTTTGTAGGATGCACAATCTCTAATAGAGGTCCTAAAGTGGGCATTAAATCTATATTAACATCAAATAAATCCATAACATCCTTGTGTAGTGAAGCTATGGATGTTAGCCCCCCTTGTGGGCATATGTGAAGTATTTGGGACAAAGTAATACATTGGTCTAAGTTGTTCCAATGTATAGCATGCCTTCTCATCTCTTATGACCACTTTCATGCATGATGGAATGGAATAACCACTCTTGAACTTGGACTTTTCTGGAATTATGTGACTCCTCTCTATAAGCTACCTCTCAATGATATCCTAAAACATGTGGCAATCTGGTAATTGAACTCATATGTTTTTGTAAAGAATCTCCCAAACTTCTTCTTGCATCCTCGTTGGATTGAACCCCGCATCCCTATTTAGGGTGGGCCACCCCTAGAGATGGCTCAACTCTTTGTTGCCCATGCTTTCTACACCTCTTAATTGCTTTCCTTCCTATGAGATACGTGGACAAAATCTTGAAGATAATTTTGAGGTACATTCTCTTCCCCAAATCTTGAAAATCAAGCATCTCCAAAGCAATAAATTAGCTAGTGACACTTGGAAATTATAGTACCAATAGACACAGTGGTGTAGGTTCATCTTCCCTCATTTATAACTCCTGCATAGGACCTTGGCATCTACTTCTTTGTGTTACTCGCACACTAAGAGTCGGATCTCTTCTCTTTTCAAGAAGAGTGTCACATATGATGGGTGTGTAGGGTTTTTACATGTCATATTGGTTCACCCCTTTCCACATCTTACTTTTCTACTACTCTTTCTTTCGCACTGTTTTTTTTTGTGATTTTTCGTGGTTTAGGCTGTTTTTTGCCTCAATTTTCGGGTCGAATTTTGAGGCTACTGGTCGGAGGCCAAAATGATCGATTTTGACTTTGGATGACCAAGTCCAAAGTCGAAGAGTTCGATGTCAGCTTTTTGATGAGCCCTAGAGCGCTTTCTCATCGGATATACGATTTAGGAGATACGGGCCTCCAAACAGGGGTGGTTTCCATAGTCTTTTTTTTTCACATGAACTACTATTTCACGCCTTCACGAGTAAGCGTTCACGCGTGAGCGGCAGACTTCACGCGGATATTAAATTTTGATTTTTTTTTTTACGAGAACTATTGTTTCATGTCTTCATACATGAACTGAACTTCACATGGATATTAAATTTTGATTTTTTTTTCTCGTGTGTAAACAGCATGTTCACGCCTTCACGTGGATATTAAATTTTGATATTTTTTTTCTCGTGTGTGAACAGCATGTTCACGCCTTCACGCGTGAGCCGGATTTCACACGGATATTAAATTTTGATTTTTTTTTCGCGTGAACTGTTGTTTCACGTCTTCACACATGAATCAGACTTCACATGGATATTAAATTTTGATTTTTTTTCCCACGTGAATTGTTGTTTCACGTCTTCACGTGGATATTAAATTACGATTTTTTTTGGGAGTTTCACGTCGGATTTTCGTTCACGTCATTTTTTCGTTCATGTCATTTTTCTGTTCATGTGCGGATTTTCGTTCATGTAATTTTTTTGTTCACGTACAGATTTTCGTTCATGTGGGTTTTTTTTCCCCGCCCACGTGAACTGTTGTTTCATGCGTGAACCGGACTTCACGTGGAAATATATATATATATATATTTTGGAGTCTAGTGGGAAATACAAATTTTTATTTTTGAGGGGAATATTTTTTGAATTTAAAATGAAAGGGATATAGGCATTTTCCCAAAAAGGTAAGTGGAAATCAGAAAAGTCACCTTTTAATGACACCCCTTACACCCTTCATAAATAACCTCCAAAATGGACAAATTGATAACTCATGAGCATCTTCTCATTGAATGCTCATTAGCATTAATGAGTTATGTAAAAAAGTGATTAAGAATTAATCTAAGATTAATTCTAAGATTAATTCTTTCACTAATCTTTCCCTCTTTTATACTAATCAAGAACTCTAATCAACCACTAATACCTAATTAATTCACACAATTGAGCGCACCTTTGGCTAGAGCAAGGAAAAACTAATCTTTGTACATCAACCTTTGTGTAAATTAATCTAAATTAGGAGATTAATTAGACTCTTAATTATAGTCTCCTCTTTTAAGGTAAAATTAAGCAAAGAGAGTCAAATTTCTCCAATTGATCAAAAAATTGATGTGATTAGGTGTTTTGATGCACCTAGATGCTCTCAAAACACTTAAAAATTCTAATTTCGACTACTCATATGATCAATTTAGACCCCAATTAATACATTTTCTAAAATTTTTGGCCTCTTGAATAAAATTAATCATCGTTAATGACAAAAACCAGTCCATTAAGAGAAATTAGTCAAATTCAAAGGTTTTTTGATGGTTTTAAGAAAGATTAAACTACTCCTAATGCTTGCTAACACTCTAATCCAAAAAATTTCAATAAAAAACACACAATTAAACTAGAATTAATGATCTTAGATCTATAGATGTTTAAACTAAAGAGAGATAACACTCACTAAAAATCCACATCTTTTTCATGAAAAAAAAATTAATCAAGATAATGGGCAATGGATTATGCATAGATTAGAGGCAAAAAGATGGAAAAAGCCAAGTAATGGCTCCCCTCGGTAGTGGCACCAAATATGTTATGGCTCACCCTAACCCTCCTTGAAACACATCCAAAAAGAGATTACCTAGGGAACCGCAACTGTCGTGTGAGAATCTTTTCAATGGTAGAGCTCGTAACCCTTGAGGTCTCCAAGCTCTACAACTCCTTGAGAAGAAATTCCATCGCATCTCCCGCCATGAGCGTTGTCACACTGCTGCATTGCACTACGGGTCCTCGTCCCTCCTCTCACCTCACTTCACTCACACACTCACTAGCATACATTAGGGAGAGAGATTAGCAAGAGCAAGACTTGATTGCACAATGGGAGAGTATGTTATATTATGAGAGAAATGCATTTATATATTTGGCCATAAGTGTTCACACTTACTTAAACTGTGGCCAATCGGGCACTTTAGGCTCATAAGAGGCCTGTTAACCTATGATGGACATTGAGACGTACTATGTTTTACGTCATTAATTTAAATATTCTGAGTCATGGGCCGGGCTTGTCGCCACCATATGTTAAGGATAAAGGGATTGGGTGATCGTCGATGAGAGGTGCACCTTGAATATTAGTAAGATAAGGGTTAGGATCGGCCGGCCATGTATGGGCGCCCAAGCGTGAATGGCCAAGTCACCTATAAGAGTCAAATGTAACCCTAAAATCTTCATTCTCATGTGTTGTGAATACAAGAGTGCTCTTGCCTTATCTCCTTGGTTTCCTTCTCCTGCGTGTGTGTGTGAGAGAGAGAGAGAGAGTGAGAGAGCGATCGAGCACTGTGTAGCGGCACGGCGGCGGCGGAGAGGCGGTAGAGCGGCGACGGCGGCTCCTTCTTCACTGCGACGCGGGAATCCTTCAAGGCGGCGGTTGAGCGGTGAGTGACACACCCTTTGCATTCTGTTTGAGCTTCCTTCCCTGGTTGTATGCTTGCAGCCATTCGTGGCTCGCATACGGTGTCCGGCAAGTCCCCAGGTACGACCTGTGCAACAAAAGCGCGCATTTTTGGCGCCACTGCCGGGGAGTTGCCCTGCACCAAGCTCCAGTTTGCAGCTCGGGCTGCTGCGTGAAGTTTAATTTACACTGTAGGAAAGGCATCTGTGTTGCTGTTGAGGTGTTTCTGTGGTTTTCAATCTCTGTTTCTGCAGTTTGTCTTCAACATTTCTGTTTCTTTTGTTATTTTTCCGCTCCGCGTGTGGGCGTGCATTCTGTTATCTGGTTTTCTGCGTGCGAGGGGAGATTTCTGAATCCCTAGACCTGTGCTGTGTGCAAACTGCATCGCGGCCAAGGCTGAACCCTAGATAGAAACCCTAGATAGAAACCCTAGAAAACTTATCCCAAACCAAAAAAAAAGAAAAAAGGAAAAAATAATTTTGAAAAAAAAATAAAAAATAAAAAATAAAAATTAATTTTTTTAAAAAAGAAAAAAACCAAACGTGTGGAGAGGAAAGATTTTTCATTTGGAGAAAAAAATTTTGAAAAAAAAGAACCGCAATTGACCCACGACCCACGACCCCGGTCTCGGTCTTTTGATATATATATATATAGGAGGGTGAGCCTCCATAGCTTTCTTTCAAGTGAGAGCTTATGGGAAGTCGTGCCCTATATGTAGCCCACTCCCCAAGGAGTAAAGTGAGCATGTGGGATAAAGCCCTCACCCTTTCCTCCACAAGCAAATAGGCTTTTGCCCCTTCCCCCCAAGGGAAACGGACTGTTTTGAGGACTACAGGAGCTCTAGATAGGCGAACACGGTGCTGTAAAGCACACTAGGATCCTTTAAACGATACGCTCATTTTGAGCTATCACACGCCCTAGTCCAGGTTCGACCATAAGTAAGGGGGTCAAAAACGGGTTAAAAACAATCTAAAAACAAGTAAAAACGAGGTGCGAAACACCTAAGAAACCACTTGTGTGAGTTTCAAGGGTAGTTACCAACGCACGTAGGGTACCCACGTCACATGCATCTACGCTCTGGTCGGGTGGTGCTGGAGTCTGAGCCACTAGAAAGCGTTTCGGTTTACGCAGGCTCACACCATCCCTCCACGTTAGCATCTTGGCCTTCCGCTGGAACCCAAGGAAGTGCAACCCAAGATCCACGAATAGTGGATAGTGACTCGTCCTCTGACTCAGAAGCCATGGAAGGACACCCTACCAAGAACCCTGAGGAGATAAGCCAAAACATGCCAGGTTGGACCCCATAACCCGGATCTAGCATGTTTAATCATCTAATAGAGACCTTTAGTAGAGCTACACGCTCTGAACATGCGACAAGCGAAGTAAATGAAGAAGGTGGGGTAGTGGATTCGCCATTCACATCTCACGTAGACCCTACCCTCCCAAAGAGTGTCCATGTGGATATTCTACCCACTTCATTTAATGAGGGCCCTACTGAGCTACCACATTCCGATGCTCTTCCTAAAGTAGAGGTCCCTAGAAGCCAATCCATAAGAAGTGACATTGCGTCCACTTCAAGAGAACCGTTTGGCACACCAAGTCTAGATGGGATATTTCTCAATGAAAATTGGGAATATGATCTACACACAGAGACTCTAACGGACCTATACACGGGTTACACATACCATGTGGGTTGGTTAGAAGTCCTACGATCTACATCTAGCGCCACTAATCTAGAAGAGCAACAACAAATGATATGTGAGGTCATTCATAGAATTATCCAATTTGAGAGGCAAAATAGGGGAGTGAACCTAGTTTCCACTGGCCCTATGAGATTTCTGGATACGGGCAAGGCCAAACAACCAACCCTATCACAATTGGAGACTCCCTCGGTGAGTCCCAGAGACCCTTCGTATGTTGTTTCGCCTGGAGTCTCAATGCAGGTTGAGCCCACGAGTAGTAACTTTAGCTTTCCAACCTTGGCTCAACTTTCCATTCAGGAATCCACAATGCCTACCCCAATGATGAGCATAGCAGAAAATGCACCTGTTACCGCTGTAGTTAGTACGACACCGCTATCTAGTGGAACAGTACATACAACAGTGCGTGCCGGTGTAAGGGTTGAAGAGCGCACTCACTACCCCACTCTCAAGAGATTGTTCTTGAAAGAATATATACGCGAGGGTGTGCTTTTGGGGGGTAGCATCTCAACTCCAAAAAGCTGAACGCGAGGAAGGGGAGTCAGTGAGAGACTTTATAAGTCGATTGAAGCATCTAAATTCTCGCTGCACTCCCGATGAACGCTTCAATAACAACCAACTCCTCGATAGATTCATCCGAGGATTGCGCCATGAGGACATTTACAATGGCCTAGTCATTAGAGGTCTTACAACGTGGGAAGCAGTCACTGCCAATGCAATCCAGTTAGAAGACAACTTGATGATTGCAGGTAAAAAGGTGTCTTCAGAAACAAAATCCATTAGTTCACAAGTATCTGGGCACGAGCCAATGACGGTAAAACCTATTGCCAAGGAGCCCAAGATATCTGAAATGTCTATGACCGACCTTACTAAGGCTCTCCAAGAATACTTTAGGGGTAATCGAGCTCCTTGGAATAGCCATATGTACCCAAGGAGAGAGCAACAATGGTGTTTGGTGTGCTTAGGACCACATAGCACGAGTGAATGTCCCACATTCAGAGTTAAATTCAATGGGAATTGCAATGCATGTGGTAAGTACGGTGATCAATCTAAGGATTGCCTAGTACTTAAGCGGATGTTAGCAAATCAGGCACCACTAGCCTGGTCAAACACACCTCAAGTACTCGCGCTAATGCCTACACAACCTGTCGAGCAACCATCACAGCACATAGTTCCAAGGAATCCGAATGTAGTCCAGTCTGTGCCGTTACCACCACCAGTGCTAGGACCACAACCTCCACATCCACCAAGGATTACCCCTGTGAACCAGATGGGTTGTGAGTCACATAGTGCATGTGGGGATTATGAAGAGGAGATAGACCCCACTGCTCCATACGGGATTGATACGTTTGAAATGATTCCCCAGTACTACATGGAGGATCATTTCGGGCAAGTTAAGCCTGTATATCAAGTGGCTGCTCTCGCCACAAGAGGGCAAAACCTTAATACCTTGGCGAGGAGACCACCTCTTCAATGCTATGAGTGTGGTGGACCGCATCGTGTAGCGGAGTGCCCTAATAGGCTACAGAAGATCGCTACTCAAATGCAACCAAATCAAGGGAGCACATCGAGAATGCCGGTACTTACATGTAATCGTTGTGGCATAGATCATTTGATCGCTCAATGTCCACATAATCCTAATGCACCCAAGATTACGCCATTGAATTTCGTTAAGGTCACCAACCAAGCACGAGGAACCACACCGTTGTACCCGCGAATGTAGTTACACGGTCAATGCTTCAAAATCAAAACTACATTCTTGAAGAGAGGGATACTGCATCAATCGCTCAGGCAAAGAAAAAGAAAACACGACGAAAGAGATCGCTTAATGCCACGAGCTCCAAGCCCAATTCAAAGACTAACATAGGGACAGGAGACGACCCCGTGTATAAGAATGATCCTGAAGATGATTCTGATTCAATAGAAATCATGGGGACCAAAGCCACTACCTTAAGGGAGGAACCCACTCGGGAGCTCAATGAAGGAGAATCAAGCGAGTACATAAATAAGGAAAAACTGAAGGAAACTTCCTCGACCCCACAACCAAGTCAGTTAATGCCCTCTCGACCACCCAAATTGACTGAGACTCCCCAAGACAAGCCTTGTGGGCCAAAAACCCTTAAGAAAAAGATTGGAACTTACCCAACCCAGTTGAGGAGATTGAACAAGTACAACACTTAAGGGGTTTGGTGGAAGAAACACAAAGAGAACTGGAGCCAAACCCGAGAAAAATCAAAATTCCAGACACAGTGTTTCCTACGCAAGTTCAGCCTCACCGAAACCATAAACCGTTAGCTATACCTAGTATCATTCGGGAAGAAAGTGGGGATAGGACATCCGAAAGTGGGCAAAGACCCTTCTTGCTGGAAAGAATGTTTAGTGAGGGAATGCTTGACCCCATTGAAGAGGAAGTGATTCCATCTTCACCAGTCCCTAGTCAAGGGGCAATGTCTCGAAAAGTACCGTTGAATGTGTCTAAGCTAATGGATTTCATGTCCTCTGAAATCAGAACCACGATCATATCCAAATTATACGAAGATCCTGGGCTATTCTTAGCTCTTCGGGCATTTCTCAATGGAGAACTAAAGGCGGGGCTACCACAATTTGCAAATATGGATAGAGCCGACACGCTTCAAGATGAGGAGGAACATTGGGATCTACAACCCAACCTAGATGAAAACTCGGTCGTGGAAATACATGTTAACAAGTTGGGACAGTACTTTGAAGGGGACAAATCTAATGCAACCCTCCCCATTACTACCAAGGGGTTAACTCTAAAGGGAATCCTTGATGGTGGTGCTGGAGTGAGCATTGTGACCAAAAACTGTTGGGAATCTATGGGAAGACCTCACCTTGAAGTCACAAACATAGTGGTTAAAATGGCAAATGGTACTATTGCTAAACCTATTGGAATGTTAAGGGACCTTAAGATCAAGGTCCTGGGATACAAGGTAAAACATACCTTCATTGTAATGGATTTCTCCAAGCATCCTATGTCATATCAAATGATCTTAGGACGTCCTTTCATGAGGGAAGCACAAATGGTGCATGACTGGTCGAAAAACCATGTCTACCTACAATTCCAGGACTCTGTCATTCGAGTTGATCTTGAGAATGGTCGTGCACATCCTTTAGGAAGCAAGGTTATCATTGATATCGATCAGATACCACTATTCACTCCGCCCCATTAAGGTATTGCTATACATGCAAAAAAGAGGCTGATGATGGGAAAGATTCTCCTTATATGGATGTCCTACCGGGTATGACTGAGTCGGATAACGTGGATTGGGTACACCTAGCGGCAACCATAGACACATGGGGGAATAGAGGCACAAGCTGGGTAACACCTGAGGGGCAAGATATGCCACCGTTAGTGCTAATAAACATAATAGGTGTTATGCACTTGACTCCTGCTGATGGCGAGAACGTGGCAAACTCCACCGACACTGAAAGTAGTGAAGACTCTGACCAATGCAACTCTGAGTATGAATCTCAAGAAGAAATTGACCCTGAGCCTGATGGGGAAAATGAATCAAATATTCACCCAAATGTGGAAGCAAGGTGCTCAAGGCCTAGGACAGTGGCCTCCTGCAGTTCATCCGAAAGTGAAGATCGACCAAGTGAGTCCGAATCTGATAGAAACAAAAATCAAAAACTTGGTAAGAAGAAAACGAGACATAAGCGCCAACGCTGTAAGATTCCTCCCCCACCCCCTTTTTGATGTCTAGTATCTTTCCCTGTAATCAATCCCTCTTCAGAAATATAAAGACCTTGTTTCTATCTGTTTTAACCTAGAGAGAGAAAAATATTCTAGAGAGAGAATATTCAGATTTTGAATATTTTTGGATAGAAAAATATCTCTTCTAATTCAGATGAGTTCCCCTGAAACAGAAATTCAAAAAGAATTTTTCAATGTGCGATTGGAATTAATTGAAAATAGGTATAAAGAACCTTAGCCTAAGGGTCTAGATTTTCAGAAATCTTTAGACTATGGTCCAATTAAGGTTCCTATGGACCAATAGCATCAATCCATGTGTAGGGAGGAGATAAATCCAACTTGTAAAAAGAAAATACCCAAAAATGAGTAAATGCTCACATGAGATGAAGAGTTGAAAATGTACAAGGTTTATTAGTAAAAAAACTATGTGCAATATTAAAAATATGAGATATTTTGGGTATAATGATTTTATTATGACACATATGTAAGGAAGGGGAGTCCCTTAAATGCTCACATAAGATGAAGAGTTGAAAATGTACAAGGTTTATTAATAAAAAACTATGAGCAATATTAAAATGATTCCATTATGACACATATGTAAGGAAGGGGAGTTCTTTAAAGGAGGTGCATATTTCACATAAGATGAAGAGTTGAAAATGTACAAGGTTTATTAGTAAAAAAACTATGAGCAATATTAAAATGATTCCATTATGACACATATGTAAGGAAGGGGAGTTCTTTAAAGGAGGTGCATATTTCACATGCTTAAATGAGTTTTAAACTCATAAAAATTGAGATATTTCATCTCTCCTCTCTCCTCATTCAAGTCTAGTTCCAAAAAGTTAGCTTAACTGACCTAAAAATGGTCAAAAATTGACCAAACTGATTTGGAAAATTCTAGAATCAGTTTGTTTGGTTAGGAGCTCAATTTTTCCTATAAATAGAAGCCTCCCCCTTGTTGAAAAATATATAGTGTTTATGCATCGTTACTCTACTCCACCTAAGCCAAGAACTGTGAATTCATTTAATAATTCACTAGTTTTTGGAGCTTCCCTCTTTCTTCAATCCCCATTAGTGGCTCCATCAACATACTTAACCAATTGATTGGTTGGGGGCCTCTACCGTGAACAAAGAATCAAGCAAGTTGTAAGGTAATTAGTGAATATTCATCTTTCTATAATTTCTCAATGTTTCTCTCTTCTCAACCCCTCTCAAGCTTGAGAAGTTTAATTGGTATGGTTTTTTTTAAATGCTATTGAAGTTTGAATAGTAGTGAAGAGTTACATAATTTAATAAATGCTATTGAAGTTAATTTTCATTTATGTTTAAATAATGTAAGATTCCTCCCCAGCCTTCGAGGTATACAGGAGTAAGAATCTCCATTTTTGATCTCTAAAATAAAAGAACGATTCTGTTTAAGAAAGAAAGACCCTTTCCCTAGAATACTTCTCAGGAGTTCCACCTGTTTTAAGGATTCAGAACAATGAGTTCAGAAGTAAAAATCGGTGTTTTGGATACCAAGGTTTTGGTCTTCATTCGAGTACGGCCCAAAAGAAGTTCTTTATCTATTGGGGAGTTTAAGAAGTTATCCCCCAGATATTGTGAGCCTTATCTGAATTCAAAGAAAGTAAGCGACTTAGCTTACGAGCTTCTTTTATCTCCTCATCTCAAAGTTTGAATGCCTTCTATAGAAAAATGTGCCAAACCCAAATCATGGAAAGACGGTAAAACTTCAGTGGCAAGTTACCGTTGGCTTCTAAGTTACGCTAGCTCCTTCCTTTATATAAGTCGTAACTTTTACTTGTCGTTCACAGTAATCTTACTTCCATCGATCTCCTTTCTTTCTTAATCTCCTTCATGGCTTGGCAACAAGAATTAGTTTTATCCATGATGATTTCTCACCTTCAAGACGCAAGGGAGTCTGTGAAGAAAGATTTTATAGAGCAGTATGAGCGCTCACTTTTCCCTCACTTGGGAACTTCTGTAGCGCAGACAAAATGGCGGACCTATCAAGACATAACTAGGGTAACACCCTGGGGTCAGCAGCACTTTCGTAACAATGTCCGCTTGGCCATGGTTATTGAAGCTTTGGGTTTGGGTCCCCGATACTACTGCGTCATGAGATCAAGGTATCCTGGGTTTTCTGAGCGGGTCTTCTTACTGGCGTGTTTTCTTCCTCATGAGAAGATATGCCTTTATCCCGTTTTTGGCTTGCCTCTCAGAGGTCCTTTTCTTAGAACACCTCATACCACTGAGATAGGCGCAGCAATAACCCACAGAATCATTCCCATAGATGAGTTACCTTATACTTGTGCAGCTTGTGAGGACTGCTTTTGTGATCATATGATGGACGGGCTTATGGAAGTGTAAAGAGTTCTTCTATCTTTACTGTATAAGTTCCGAGAATGAATAAAGTTTAAATCTTGTTCTTATTTTGAATCTTGCTCTCTTTAAGACGTTTCTTGGTGGTTAATCTTGATTAAAATTTTTCTCTAAGTCTCATATTCGTGCATCTTGAGAAATTATCCCAGTTTGCGAGATGAGGACATCTCGCATTTTTTAAGTGGGGTAGAATGTAAGATTCCTCCCCCACCCCCTTTTTGATGTCTAGTATCTTTCCCTGTAATCAATCCCTCTTCAGAAATATAAAGACCTTGTTTCTATCTGTTTTAACCTAGAGAGAGAAAAATATTCTAGAGAGAGAATATTCAGATTTTGAATATTTTTGGATAGAAAAATATCTCTTCTAATTCAGATGAGTTCCCCTGAAACAGAAATTCAAAAAGAATTTTCCAATGTGCGATTGGAATTAATTGAAAATAGGTATAAAGAACCTTAGCCTAAGGGTCTAGATTTTCAGAAATCTTTAGACTATGGTCCAATTAAGGTTCCTATGGACCAATAGCATCAATCCATGTGTAGGGAGGAGATAAATCCAACTTGTAAAAAGAAAATACCCAAAAATGAGTAAATGCTCACATGAGATGAAGAGTTGAAAATGTACAAGGTTTATTAGTAAAAAAACTATGTGCAATATTAAAAATATGAGATATTTTGGGTATAATGATTTTATTATGACACATATGTAAGGAAGGGGAGTCCCTTAAATGCTCACATAAGATGAAGAGTTGAAAATGTACAAGGTTTATTAATAAAAAACTATGAGCAATATTAAAATGATTCCATTATGACACATATGTAAGGAAGGGGAGTTCTTTAAAGGAGGTGCATATTTCACATAAGATGAAGAGTTGAAAATGTACAAGGTTTATTAGTAAAAAAACTATGAGCAATATTAAAATGATTCCATTATGACACATATGTAAGGAAGGGGAGTTCTTTAAAGGAGGTGCATATTTCACATGCTTAAATGAGTTTTAAACTCATAAAAATTGAGATATTTCATCTCTCCTCTCTCCTCATTCAAGTCTAGTTCCAAAAAGTTAGCTTAACTGACCTAAAAATGGTCAAAAATTGACCAAACTGATTTGGAAAATTCTAGAATCAGTTTGTTTGGTTAGGAGCTCAATTTTTCCTATAAATAGAAGCCTCCCCCTTGTTGAAAAATATATAGTGTTTATGCATCGTTACTCTACTCCACCTAAGCCAAGAACTGTGAATTCATTTAATAATTCACTAGTTTTTGGAGCTTCCCTCTTTCTTCAATCCCCATTAGTGGCTCCATCAACATACTTAACCAATTGATTGGTTGGGGGCCTCTACCGTGAACAAAGAATCAAGCAAGTTGTAAGGTAATTAGTGAATATTCATCTTTCTATAATTTCTCAATGTTTCTCTCTTCTCAACCCCTCTCAAGCTTGAGAAGTTTAATTGGTATGGTTTTTTTTAAATGCTATTGAAGTTTGAATAGTAGTGAAGAGTTACATAATTTAATAAATGCTATTGAAGTTAATTTTCATTTATGTTTAAATTCTAATGATTCTTATGTAAATTCTCTCTCTCACTCAAGAAATGGTCATACTCATGACCCATTCTCAATCCACATGAAGCTTTTCATAAAGCTTTTTCTTAATCCAAGATTAAGCTATGCTTGAGGCCAAATTAATGGCTTTTTCCTATGCTTTTAGTTTATGCATATTGATGATTCAATCCATTATAGATTAATGATCCAATTAGAGATCATTTTAATTATTTCCTTAATGATAAGCTTTATCCCTTAGAAAAAAATTGAGATTTATCAGTCATAGCAGCGGAGCTATGGCAAAATTTTTATAAAAATTATGCATAAAATAATTTCATTCAAAGCATAAAAAGAGGACTTCCTACCATATTCTAGGAATTATCATCCTAGATTAATTGAAAGAATTTCATTATAATCATGAAAAAATTTGAATTTTAAAATCATGCATAAAGGATAATTTTTTTATATTAAAAGTGTTACTTTTATCATTCTTAATTTTCATACATAGAAGTATGCATAAAGGAAAATTTTTTATATCAAAAGTGTTACTTTTATCATTTTTAATTTTCATGCATAGAAGTATGCATAAAGGATAATTTTTTTATATTAAAAGTGTTACTTTTATCATTTTTATTTTCATGCATAGAAGTATGCATAATGGATAAATTTTTATAATAAAGTTGCAACTGCTGACGGAGAGTCAATGGAGGACGTCTCGCGTAGCAAGGTCGACCGAGGTCTTGACCAGCCTCGGTTCGATTAAAATGGTGAGCTTCCGGTACGGTGGATGAGGGACCAAGGAAGCGGCCTATGAGTGAAGCGCTAGGTCACCTGCGAAGGATCCTAGAGGGTGCTGACCATACGGTGCTCGGGCTCTGGGTCGCCTAGGATACCCACGCGTGCATCGAGGAAGATATTGGAACAAGGAGTAAGAGTTGTTTTGTGAAACCGGGCATGGATCTGGTTGACTGACCTTGCTGGTCCTCAACGGATGAGTCCATGGCTCTTTTATATGGATCTGTTGGTTGATCTTGCTGATCTTCAACGAGAGTCCATCTTGATAAGTGATTATATTGCCGAGTATTATGGGCTAGGAACTATGGAAACGGCCTCTGTTTGGACAGGTGGTGAGCGTTCTAGTTGCCAATGATGCCATAGATACTCTGATGAAGGAATGATGGGAAATTATGAATCAACTGGATAAATTGGGAGATTGTGATCAGTGGTACTATGGTTTCATTAAAGGATTGTTTTAAAGTTAGCTGATGCTAAGAAAAAGGCAATTTTCATATTGGGTGTGTAAGTGGTGTGGCTAGTTTTATGTTTGCATGAAATTCCGGCTAGGGGGCCTTGGAACTCTTTTCCTTGGTACCCGGGACAAAACCTAACCAAATTCCAAATTGGATCCCATCACTACAGTGGTTGGGCGGTTGGCTAACCCATGGGATCGGATGGGGTTAGGCTGGACTGATGGATCCATAAATCGAGACTCAACTTTTGTTATTACGATAGATAAAGTAAATCCCGGACAGTAATTGTTCTATGGATAGGAATCAACGGCTGTGCCTCTTGAATGGGGAAAAAAGCGTTGATCCCAATGATCCAAGTGCAAGTTTCTTCCTTGATCTGATCAAGTATCTTGAAGATGTAATTGGATCAGTTTGATCAGAAATGATCTTGACTACATTAGAGTAAAAATTTTTCTTGGTGGAATCACCCGTGCTTTCCGGTAAAGGAAGTTTTTCCGGGTTCGGTTTTGGAACAACCGACGGATTAGTCTCTTATCCGGATATCCATGGGTGAGGCCCTGAATGTGGGACCCCTGTCCCGCGCGAGAAGTGCTACTTCCGCTGCCAGTATCTTGAATCCGTTGCTCGGTGGGAACAGTGGGATCTTACAGTTGGTATCAGAGCGTTTGGTTAATAAAGATCAACTGAGAAGACAAATATGTCAAACATTTATCAAGAAACACAAAAAGGTTGTAAGTGTGTGATATAAGTCATACAATTTGATATTCAAACTAAAATTTGTAAATTGGTAATTGGGTCTTCAGATGGAAGTACTGCAATTATATAGAATCCCTGACTTGCTTGAGGCCTAGACATGATGGTATTTACCTTATAATTCCAAGGGCCGTGACTACCCATATATACCGAGAGTATACTGCAGCTCTTTACTGACAGTATATACGAGTAAATCTAAGACTTGAAATTTTAAGTGTTAATGCTATCCAGATGATGAATTCGAATGTGGTTGATATGATTTTTAATTCTGTTTGAGAACTGATGAAATTTATTTGGATTCTGATTGAAAAATGATGATTTCCGAAATTTAGTTGAAATGTAATAAGCTGAGCGAAACCACATGAGGATGAATGGGACGAGTCCCTGTGATGATATTCATAACTGGAATGATGATAATGATTTCAACAAATCACTATGAGATTAGTGGATTGTGCTGTCAAAGCGCTACTGTTAACACTTGACTCGGTATATCAAGTTAAGGGATGACAAATTGAAAACTTGCTTGACTGAAATTCCCGTGGAGGAATGTTCAGAAAGAAAAAAATTTCGATCTGATGGACCATTATCGTGTTAAGGATATGAATGATATGATCTAAAATGAATTGTTATTTAATGATGAGTTCTATATAAGGGATATTTATCCCCGTATTCTGTTGGGTTGACCAGAATATAAGGAACCCTAGAATAAATTAGATCTTAAGAAAAAGAGTTGTCCTCTACTTGGCGAGATGAGGACATCTCGTACTTTTTAAGTGGGGTAGAATGTAAGATTCCTCCCCAGCCTTCGAGGTATACAGGAGTAAGAATCTCCATTTTTGATCTCTAAAATAAAAGAACGATTCTGTTTAAGAAAGAAAGACCCTTTCCCTAGAATACTTCTCAGGAGTTCCACCTGTTTTAAGGATTCAGAACAATGAGTTCAGAAGTAAAAATCGGTGTTTTGGATACCAAGGTTTTGGTCTTCATTCGAGTACGGCCCAAAAGAAGTTCTTTATCTATTGGGGAGTTTAAGAAGTTATCCCCCAGATATTGTGAGCCTTATCTGAATTCAAAGAAAGTAAGCGACTTAGCTTACGAGCTTCTTTTATCTCCTCATCTCAAAGTTTGAATGCCTTCTATAGAAAAATGTGCCAAACCCAAATCATGGAAAGACGGTAAAACTTCAGTGGCAAGTTACCGTTGGCTTCTAAGTTACGCTAGCTCCTTCCTTTATATAAGTCGTAACTTTTACTTGTCGTTCACAGTAATCTTACTTCCATCGATCTCCTTTCTTTCTTAATCTCCTTCATGGCTTGGCAACAAGAATTAGTTTTATCCATGATGATTTCTCACCTTCAAGACGCAAGGGAGTCTGTGAAGAAAGATTTTATAGAGCAGTATGAGCGCTCACTTTTCCCTCACTTGGGAACTTCTGTAGCGCAGACAAAATGGCGGACCTATCAAGACATAACTAGGGTAACACCCTGGGGTCAGCAGCACTTTCGTAACAATGTCCGCTTGGCCATGGTTATTGAAGCTTTGGGTTTGGGTCCCCGATACTACTGCGTCATGAGATCAAGGTATCCTGGGTTTTCTGAGCGGGTCTTCTTACTGGCGTGTTTTCTTCCTCATGAGAAGATATGCCTTTATCCCGTTTTTGGCTTGCCTCTCAGAGGTCCTTTTCTTAGAACACCTCATACCACTGAGATAGGCGCAGCAATAACCCACAGAATCATTCCCATAGATGAGTTACCTTATACTTGTGCAGCTTGTGAGGACTGCTTTTGTGATCATATGATGGACGGGCTTATGGAAGTGTAAAGAGTTCTTCTATCTTTACTGTATAAGTTCCGAGAATGAATAAAGTTTAAATCTTGTTCTTATTTTGAATCTTGCTCTCTTTAAGACGTTTCTTGGTGGTTAATCTTGATTAAAATTTTTCTCTAAGTCTCATATTCGTGCATCTTGAGAAATTATCCCAGTTTGCGAGATGAGGACATCTCGCATTTTTTAAGTGGGGTAGAATGTAAGATTCCTCCCCCACCCCCTTTTTGATGTCTAGTATCTTTCCCTGTAATCAATCCCTCTTCAGAAATATAAAGACCTTGTTTCTATCTGTTTTAACCTAGAGAGAGAAAAATATTCTAGAGAGAGAATATTCAGATTTTGAATATTTTTGGATAGAAAAATATCTCTTCTAATTCAGATGAGTTCCCCTGAAACAGAAATTCAAAAAGAATTTTCCAATGTGCGATTGGAATTAATTGAAAATAGGTATAAAGAACCTTAGCCTAAGGGTCTAGATTTTCAGAAATCTTTAGACTATGGTCCAATTAAGGTTCCTATGGACCAATAGCATCAATCCATGTGTAGGGAGGAGATAAATCCAACTTGTAAAAAGAAAATACCCAAAAATGAGTAAATGCTCACATGAGATGAAGAGTTGAAAATGTACAAGGTTTATTAGTAAAAAAACTATGTGCAATATTAAAAATATGAGATATTTTGGGTATAATGATTTTATTATGACACATATGTAAGGAAGGGGAGTCCCTTAAATGCTCACATAAGATGAAGAGTTGAAAATGTACAAGGTTTATTAATAAAAAACTATGAGCAATATTAAAATGATTCCATTATGACACATATGTAAGGAAGGGGAGTTCTTTAAAGGAGGTGCATATTTCACATAAGATGAAGAGTTGAAAATGTACAAGGTTTATTAGTAAAAAAACTATGAGCAATATTAAAATGATTCCATTATGACACATATGTAAGGAAGGGGAGTTCTTTAAAGGAGGTGCATATTTCACATGCTTAAATGAGTTTTAAACTCATAAAAATTGAGATATTTCATCTCTCCTCTCTCCTCATTCAAGTCTAGTTCCAAAAAGTTAGCTTAACTGACCTAAAAATGGTCAAAAATTGACCAAACTGATTTGGAAAATTCTAGAATCAGTTTGTTTGGTTAGGAGCTCAATTTTTCCTATAAATAGAAGCCTCCCCCTTGTTGAAAAATATATAGTGTTTATGCATCGTTACTCTACTCCACCTAAGCCAAGAACTGTGAATTCATTTAATAATTCACTAGTTTTTGGAGCTTCCCTCTTTCTTCAATCCCCATTAGTGGCTCCATCAACATACTTAACCAATTGATTGGTTGGGGGCCTCTACCGTGAACAAAGAATCAAGCAAGTTGTAAGGTAATTAGTGAATATTCATCTTTCTATAATTTCTCAATGTTTCTCTCTTCTCAACCCCTCTCAAGCTTGAGAAGTTTAATTGGTATGGTTTTTTTTAAATGCTATTGAAGTTTGAATAGTAGTGAAGAGTTACATAATTTAATAAATGCTATTGAAGTTAATTTTCATTTATGTTTAAATTCTAATGATTCTTATGTAAATTCTCTCTCTCACTCAAGAAATGGTCATACTCATGACCCATTCTCAATCCACATGAAGCTTTTCATAAAGCTTTTTCTTAATCCAAGATTAAGCTATGCTTGAGGCCAAATTAATGGCTTTTTCCTATGCTTTTAGTTTATGCATATTGATGATTCAATCCATTATAGATTAATGATCCAATTAGAGATCATTTTAATTATTTCCTTAATGATAAGCTTTATCCCTTAGAAAAAAATTGAGATTTATCAGTCATAGCAGCGGAGCTATGGCAAAATTTTTATAAAAATTATGCATAAAATAATTTCATTCAAAGCATAAAAAGAGGACTTCCTACCATATTCTAGGAATTATCATCCTAGATTAATTGAAAGAATTTCATTATAATCATGAAAAATTTGAATTTTAAAATCATGCATAAAGGATAATTTTTTTATATTAAAAGTGTTACTTTTATCATTCTTAATTTTCATACATAGAAGTATGCATAAAGGAAAATTTTTTATATCAAAAGTGTTACTTTTATCATTTTTAATTTTCATGCATAGAAGTATGCATAAAGGATAATTTTTTTATATTAAAAGTGTTACTTTTATCATTTTTATTTTCATGCATAGAAGTATGCATAATGGATAAATTTTTATAATAAAGTTGCAACTGCTGACGGAGAGTCAATGGAGGACGTCTCGCGTAGCAAGGTCGACCGAGGTCTTGACCAGCCTCGGTTCGATTAAAATGGTGAGCTTCCGGTACGGTGGATGAGGGACCAAGGAAGCGGCCTATGAGTGAAGCGCTAGGTCACCTGCGAAGGATCCTAGAGGGTGCTGACCATACGGTGCTCGGGCTCTGGGTCGCCTAGGATACCCACGCGTGCATCGAGGAAGATATTGGAACAAGGAGTAAGAGTTGTTTTGTGAAACCGGGCATGGATCTGGTTGACTGACCTTGCTGGTCCTCAACGGATGAGTCCATGGCTCTTTTATATGGATCTGTTGGTTGATCTTGCTGATCTTCAACGAGAGTCCATCTTGATAAGTGATTATATTGCCGAGTATTATGGGCTAGGAACTATGGAAACGGCCTCTGTTTGGACAGGTGGTGAGCGTTCTAGTTGCCAATGATGCCATAGATACTCTGATGAAGGAATGATGGGAAATTATGAATCAACTGGATAAATTGGGAGATTGTGATCAGTGGTACTATGGTTTCATTAAAGGATTGTTTTAAAGTTAGCTGATGCTAAGAAAAAGGCAATTTTCATATTGGGTGTGTAAGTGGTGTGGCTAGTTTTATGTTTGCATGAAATTCCGGCTAGGGGGCCTTGGAACTCTTTTCCTTGGTACCCGGGACAAAACCTAACCAAATTCCAAATTGGATCCCATCACTACAGTGGTTGGGCGGTTGGCTAACCCATGGGATCGGATGGGGTTAGGCTGGACTGATGGATCCATAAATCGAGACTCAACTTTTGTTATTACGATAGATAAAGTAAATCCCGGACAGTAATTGTTCTATGGATAGGAATCAACGGCTGTGCCTCTTGAATGGGGAAAAAAGCGTTGATCCCAATGATCCAAGTGCAAGTTTCTTCCTTGATCTGATCAAGTATCTTGAAGATGTAATTGGATCAGTTTGATCAGAAATGATCTTGACTACATTAGAGTAAAAATTTTTCTTGGTGGAATCACCCGTGCTTTCCGGTAAAGGAAGTTTTTCCGGGTTCGGTTTTGGAACAACCGACGGATTAGTCTCTTATCCGGATATCCATGGGTGAGGCCCTGAATGTGGGACCCCTGTCCCGCGCGAGAAGTGCTACTTCCGCTGCCAGTATCTTGAATCCGTTGCTCGGTGGGAACAGTGGGATCTTACAGTTGGTATCAGAGCGTTTGGTTAATAAAGATCAACTGAGAAGACAAATATGTCAAACATTTATCAAGAAACACAAAAAGGTTGTAAGTGTGTGATATAAGTCATACAATTTGATATTCAAACTAAAATTTGTAAATTGGTAATTGGGTCTTCAGATGGAAGTACTGCAATTATATAGAATCCCTGACTTGCTTGAGGCCTAGACATGATGGTATTTACCTTATAATTCCAAGGGCCGTGACTACCCATATATACCGAGAGTATACTGCAGCTCTTTACTGACAGTATATACGAGTAAATCTAAGACTTGAAATTTTAAGTGTTAATGCTATCCAGATGATGAATTCGAATGTGGTTGATATGATTTTTAATTCTGTTTGAGAACTGATGAAATTTATTTGGATTCTGATTGAAAAATGATGATTTCCGAAATTTAGTTGAAATGTAATAAGCTGAGCGAAACCACATGAGGATGAATGGGACGAGTCCCTGTGATGATATTCATAACTGGAATGATGATAATGATTTCAACAAATCACTATGAGATTAGTGGATTGTGCTGTCAAAGCGCTACTGTTAACACTTGACTCGGTATATCAAGTTAAGGGATGACAAATTGAAAACTTGCTTGACTGAAATTCCCGTGGAGGAATGTTCAGAAAGAAAAAAATTTCGATCTGATGGACCATTATCGTGTTAAGGATATGAATGATATGATCTAAAATGAATTGTTATTTAATGATGAGTTCTATATAAGGGATATTTATCCCCGTATTCTGTTGGGTTGACCAGAATATAAGGAACCCTAGAATAAATTAGATCTTAAGAAAAAGAGTTGTCCTCTACTTGGCGAGATGAGGACATCTCGTACTTTTTAAGTGGGGTAGAATGTAAGATTCCTCCCCAGCCTTCGAGGTATACAGGAGTAAGAATCTCCATTTTTGATCTCTAAAATAAAAGAACGATTCTGTTTAAGAAAGAAAGACCCTTTCCCTAGAATACTTCTCAGGAGTTCCACCTGTTTTAAGGATTCAGAACAATGAGTTCAGAAGTAAAAATCGGTGTTTTGGATACCAAGGTTTTGGTCTTCATTCGAGTACGGCCCAAAAGAAGTTCTTTATCTATTGGGGAGTTTAAGAAGTTATCCCCCAGATATTGTGAGCCTTATCTGAATTCAAAGAAAGTAAGCGACTTAGCTTACGAGCTTCTTTTATCTCCTCATCTCAAAGTTTGAATGCCTTCTATAGAAAAATGTGCCAAACCCAAATCATGGAAAGACGGTAAAACTTCAGTGGCAAGTTACCGTTGGCTTCTAAGTTACGCTAGCTCCTTCCTTTATATAAGTCGTAACTTTTACTTGTCGTTCACAGTAATCTTACTTCCATCGATCTCCTTTCTTTCTTAATCTCCTTCATGGCTTGGCAACAAGAATTAGTTTTATCCATGATGATTTCTCACCTTCAAGACGCAAGGGAGTCTGTGAAGAAATATTTTATAGAGCAGTATGAGCGCTCACTTTTCCCTCACTTGGGAACTTCTGTAGCGCAGACAAAATGGCGGACCTATCAAGACATAACTAGGGTAACACCCTGGGGTCAGCAGCACTTTCGTAACAATGTCCGCTTGGCCATGGTTATTGAAGCTTTGGGTTTGGGTCCCCGATACTACTGCGTCATGAGATCAAGGTATCCTGGGTTTTCTGAGCGGGTCTTCTTACTGGCGTGTTTTCTTCCTCATGAGAAGATATGCCTTTATCCCGTTTTTGGCTTGCCTCTCAGAGGTCCTTTTCTTAGAACACCTCATACCACTGAGATAGGCGCAGCAATAACCCACAGAATCATTCCCATAGATGAGTTACCTTATACTTGTGCAGCTTGTGAGGACTGCTTTTGTGATCATATGATGGACGGGCTTATGGAAGTGTAAAGAGTTCTTCTATCTTTACTGTATAAGTTCCGAGAATGAATAAAGTTTAAATCTTGTTCTTATTTTGAATCTTGCTCTCTTTAAGACGTTTCTTGGTGGTTAATCTTGATTAAAATTTTTCTCTAAGTCTCATATTCGTGCATCTTGAGAAATTATCCCAGTTTGCGAGATGAGGACATCTCGCATTTTTTAAGTGGGGTAGAATGTAAGATTCCTCCCCCACCCCCTTTTTGATGTCTAGTATCTTTCCCTGTAATCAATCCCTCTTCAGAAATATAAAGACCTTGTTTCTATCTGTTTTAACCTAGAGAGAGAAAAATATTCTAGAGAGAGAATATTCAGATTTTGAATATTTTTGGATAGAAAAATATCTCTTCTAATTCAGATGAGTTCCCCTGAAACAGAAATTCAAAAAGAATTTTCCAATGTGCGATTGGAATTAATTGAAAATAGGTATAAAGAACCTTAGCCTAAGGGTCTAGATTTTCAGAAATCTTTAGACTATGGTCCAATTAAGGTTCCTATGGACCAATAGCATCAATCCATGTGTAGGGAGGAGATAAATCCAACTTGTAAAAAGAAAATACCCAAAAATGAGTAAATGCTCACATGAGATGAAGAGTTGAAAATGTACAAGGTTTATTAGTAAAAAAACTATGTGCAATATTAAAAATATGAGATATTTTGGGTATAATGATTTTATTATGACACATATGTAAGGAAGGGGAGTCCCTTAAATGCTCACATAAGATGAAGAGTTGAAAATGTACAAGGTTTATTAATAAAAAACTATGAGCAATATTAAAATGATTCCATTATGACACATATGTAAGGAAGGGGAGTTCTTTAAAGGAGGTGCATATTTCACATAAGATGAAGAGTTGAAAATGTACAAGGTTTATTAGTAAAAAAACTATGAGCAATATTAAAATGATTCCATTATGACACATATGTAAGGAAGGGGAGTTCTTTAAAGGAGGTGCATATTTCACATGCTTAAATGAGTTTTAAACTCATAAAAATTGAGATATTTCATCTCTCCTCTCTCCTCATTCAAGTCTAGTTCCAAAAAGTTAGCTTAACTGACCTAAAAATGGTCAAAAATTGACCAAACTGATTTGGAAAATTCTAGAATCAGTTTGTTTGGTTAGGAGCTCAATTTTTCCTATAAATAGAAGCCTCCCCCTTGTTGAAAAATATATAGTGTTTATGCATCGTTACTCTACTCCACCTAAGCCAAGAACTGTGAATTCATTTAATAATTCACTAGTTTTTGGAGCTTCCCTCTTTCTTCAATCCCCATTAGTGGCTCCATCAACATACTTAACCAATTGATTGGTTGGGGGCCTCTACCGTGAACAAAGAATCAAGCAAGTTGTAAGGTAATTAGTGAATATTCATCTTTCTATAATTTCTCAATGTTTCTCTCTTCTCAACCCCTCTCAAGCTTGAGAAGTTTAATTGGTATGGTTTTTTTTAAATGCTATTGAAGTTTGAATAGTAGTGAAGAGTTACATAATTTAATAAATGCTATTGAAGTTAATTTTCATTTATGTTTAAATTCTAATGATTCTTATGTAAATTCTCTCTCTCACTCAAGAAATGGTCATACTCATGACCCATTCTCAATCCACATGAAGCTTTTCATAAAGCTTTTCCTTAATCCAAGATTAAGCTATGCTTGAGGCCAAATTAATGGCTTTTTCCTATGCTTTTAGTTTATGCATATTGATGATTCAATCCATTATAGATTAATGATCCAATTAGAGATCATTTTAATTATTTCCTTAATGATAAGCTTTATCCCTTAGAAAAAAATTGAGATTTATCAGTCATAGCAGCGGAGCTATGGCAAAATTTTTATAAAAATTATGCATAAAATAATTTCATTCAAAGCATAAAAAGAGGACTTCCTACCATATTCTAGGAATTATCATCCTAGATTAATTGAAAGAATTTCATTATAATCATGAAAAATTTGAATTTTAAAATCATGCATAAAGGATAATTTTTTTATATTAAAAGTGTTACTTTTATCATTCTTAATTTTCATACATAGAAGTATGCATAAAGGAAAATTTTTTATATCAAAAGTGTTACTTTTATCATTTTTAATTTTCATGCATAGAAGTATGCATAAAGGATAATTTTTTTATATTAAAAGTGTTACTTTTATCATTTTTATTTTCATGCATAGAAGTATGCATAATGGATAAATTTTTATATCAAAAGTGTTACTTTTATCATTTTTATTTCATACATAAAAGTATGCATAAAAGAAAATTTTTATATCAAAAGTGTTACTTTTATCATTTTTAATTTTCATGCATAGAAGTATGCATAAAGGAAAATTTTTATATCAAAAGTGTTACTTTTATCATTTTTAATTTTCATGCATAGAAGTATGCATAAAGGAAAATTTTTATATCAAAAGTGTTACTTTTATCATTTTAATTTTTCATGCATAGAAGTATGCACAAAGGATAATTTTTTAATATCAAAAGTGTTACTTTTATCATATTGGATTTCATGCATAGAGGTATGCATAAAAGTTGAATATTTTATTATAAAAGTGTTACTTTTAGCATAATTGAATTTCATGCATAGAGGTATGCATAAAAGATATGGGAAGTGATAAGATATGATAAGATGCATGTGGATATGGATATGGATGTGTATGTATGATTGTGGATATGGGATGTGGATGTATAAATGAGGATGTGAAAATGGAGATAAGTATGTAGATGTGGATGTATGGATGTGAATGTGGATGTGGATGTGGATGTATGAATGTGGATGTATGGATGTATGAATGTGGATGTATGGATGTGAATGAGGATGTAGGTGTGGATGCATGGATATAAATGTGGATGTGGATGTATGGATGTATGCATGTAGATGTGGATGCATGAATGTGGATGTATAGATGTGAATGAGCATATAGATGTGGATGTATGGATGTGAATGTGCATGTAGATATGGATGTATATATGTGAATGGGAATGTGGATGTGGATGTATGTATGCATGTGGATGTGGATATGGATGTGTATATATGAATGTGGATATGGGATGTGGATGTATAAATGAGGATGTGAAAATGGAGATAAGCATGTAGATGTGGATGTATGGATGTGAATGTGGATGTGGATGAGGATGTATGAATGTGGATGTATGGATGTGAATGAGGATGTGGATGTGGATGCATGGATGTAAATGTGGATGTGTATGTATGGATGTATGCATGTAGATGTGGATACATGAATGTGGATGTATGGATGTGAATGAGGATATAGATGTGGATGTATGGATGTGAATGTGCATGTAGATGTGGATGTATAGATGTGAATGGGAATGTGGATGTGGATGTATGTATGTATGTGGATGTGGATGTATGAACATGAAAATGGATATATGCATGAAGATGTATATGCATAGATGTAAATATGGATGTAGATGTGGATGTATAGATGTGAATGGATGTGGATGTATAGATGTGAATGGAAATATGGATGTGGATGTATGTGAATGTATGTGAATGTGAATGTAGATGTGGATGTATGTGAATGTGAATGTAGATGTGAATGTGGAATGTGGATGTATAGATGTGGATGTATGGGAATGTGGATGTGGATGTATGTGAATGTGAATGTAGATGTGGATGTATAGATGTGAATGTGGAATGTGGATGTGGATGTATGTATGTATGTGGATGTAGATTTGGATATATGGATGTGTATGTATGAATGTGGATATGGGATGTGGATGTATAAATGAGGATGTGAAAATGGAGATAAGCATGTAGATGTGGATGTATGGATGTGAATGTGGATGTGGATGTGGATGTATGGATGTGGATATGGATGTGAATATATGATATGTGATGTGAAGGAATCTGAAGTGAAGAGATGGAAAAGGAGGTGATTGGATGAGTACACATATACATGGAATGTGGAATAAGTAATGTGGATTAATGAGGGATAATGTGGAAAAATGAGAGTTAATATAGAAACTGTATTTGTAAACTGTTTGTAAATGCTGTTTGTAAATGGCTGTTTTATGTCAAGAATGCTGGGGAAGCATTTTGACCGTCTTGTGATTAAGGTCGTGGAGACCTAACTGATAAAGTTGCAACTGCTGACGGAGAGTCAATGGAGGACGTCTCGCGTAGCAAGGTCGACCGAGGTCTTGACCAGCCTCGGTTCGATTAAAATGGTGAGCTTCCGGTACGGTGGATGAGGGACCAAGGAAGCGGCCTATGAGTGAAGCGCTAGGTCACCTGCGAAGGATCCTAGAGGGTGCTGACCATACGGTGCTCGGGCTCTGGGTCGCCTAGGATACCCACGCGTGCATCGAGGAAGATATTGGAACAAGGAGTAAGAGTTGTTTTGTGAAACCGGGCATGGATCTGGTTGACTGACCTTGCTGGTCCTCAACGGATGAGTCCATGGCTCTTTTATATGGATCTGTTGGTTGATCTTGCTGATCTTCAACGAGAGTCCATCTTGATAAGTGATTATATTGCCGAGTATTATGGGCTAGGAACTATGGAAACGGCCTCTGTTTGGACAGGTGGTGAGCGTTCTAGTTGCCAATGATGCCATAGATACTCTGATGAAGGAATGATGGGAAATTATGAATCAACTGGATAAATTGGGAGATTGTGATCAGTGGTACTATGGTTTCATTAAAGGATTGTTTTAAAGTTAGCTGATGCTAAGAAAAAGGCAATTTTCATATTGGGTGTGTAAGTGGTGTGGCTAGTTTTATGTTTGCATGAAATTCCGGCTAGGGGGCCTTGGAACTCTTTTCCTTGGTACCCGGGACAAAACCTAACCAAATTCCAAATTGGATCCCATCACTACAGTGGTTGGGCGGTTGGCTAACCCATGGGATCGGATGGGGTTAGGCTGGACTGATGGATCCATAAATCGAGACTCAACTTTTGTTATTACGATAGATAAAGTAAATCCCGGACAGTAATTGTTCTATGGATAGGAATCAACGGCTGTGCCTCTTGAATGGGGAAAAAAGCGTTGATCCCAATGATCCAAGTGCAAGTTTCTTCCTTGATCTGATCAAGTATCTTGAAGATGTAATTGGATCAGTTTGATCAGAAATGATCTTGACTACATTAGAGTAAAAATTTTTCTTGGTGGAATCACCCGTGCTTTCCGGTAAAGGAAGTTTTTCCGGGTTCGGTTTTGGAACAACCGACGGATTAGTCTCTTATCCGGATATCCATGGGTGAGGCCCTGAATGTGGGACCCCTGTCCCGCGCGAGAAGTGCTACTTCCGCTGCCAGTATCTTGAATCCGTTGCTCGGTGGGAACAGTGGGATCTTACAAACGCTATCGAGCTAATGTACGCACTGCAATAAACAAGGAGAGATCCACTGCAGAATGACTTAGTTATGTAGGAGCCATTGACGCTCATCGGAAGATAGTGGATAATTGGGGACAATACCTCCAAAGTGTCATGTGGTGTATTCCGCAACCTCATGACGTCGCCCAATTAGAAATCGAAGAGAAGCCAAAACTAAGTCGTACTGCAAGAAGGCGGCAAAACCAAGAGTTGGCTCAACAACAAAAGAAGGTGGAATTAAAAGAAAAAAATCGGGCACAACAAGAACCAGTAGACTTACACCCCGCACCCAAAATTTCAAATCATTCACCACAGGGGAACGTAAAGTAGCCACAAGGGTCATAAAAAGCTATCTACCCACATCACAACCTATGACCCGCTGGACAAATTGGTTCCAAGAGGCTGCAACATCATTGCAAATAATATGATCTACCCAAGGAAAGGGGGAGCATGTACTCACGCTCGACATTCTAATGCTTCCTCCTTAACCTTCTCCCCTGACCATGTAATTGCCAAATTCAAGGGGATGTATATATATAGCTTCATACATTTTTTTAAAAAAAACAAAGAAAAGAAAAACAAAAAATAGTAAAAAGAGAAAGAGCACAAAAACAAGAGAAATATCCGTATACAATCAAGAACTAGATTGACCTGTCATAAACCTACTGATGCTATATCTGTGTTTGTAGATATGGCAGATGCCCGATCATCATACACTTCATCCACTCCTACCTTTGGTGAGAGGTATCATCTGTACCTTTCTCAGATATTCCACATGTGCTATCCTGTAATTGAAACTGAATGGGATCATATAGATGTACTAGCCAGAGAGGAAAATGTTGAGGAATTAGAATGGCTAATTCGCCTATTGACCATGACTGACCCCTACTCCGTAGAGGACATATCCCCGATAGCCCAATGCTTTCCTTTTCCACAAGATGACTACCCTCGCATGGTTACATTTTTGATGAGTTTATGTTGGGAAAATGAAAAGGAAATATCTGACAATGATGAATGGACGGATGAAACTCATGGCACTACTGAGGTTGACTTTATTTGTTTGGATGATGCGGATAGAGGCTTAGCCTTAGGGCTAGAGCCAGGACTCTACAACATCCTCTTACCGTATCCTCAGTAGTAGTGTGGTGACTGGTAGGTAGGTTAGTGTTTTCAAGTTTTTTCTAGTTTAGATTTCTTAAACAAGTCTTGAAATTTTCACACTGATGTGCCTCTCGAGGTATAGTGCTTGTTAGTTGATTGTATAGGTTGAAAAGTTTGAGGTGGGTTCGCTTTCAAGTCCTGAGACTGTCGCAACGTTCATCAAAATATATCTACATCAAATTGCAAGCTGTCTCGTCAAATCAAGGAGATCTCCAATTACAGGTGTAATTCTTCCATACCCACTCTCTTTCGTTTTTACTGTTCAATTAATTGCATAAACTATAATGCATGACCACATGGAAATTGTCAATGTACTACTTAGTTTTTGAAGTTGCTTGCATGCTAGTGTAAATCATTAATGAGCTTAACTTTATTGGAAATATTCCTAGGCAGCATGACGTCTTTAGTTAACCTTGGAATACGATTGTCTTAGGTCTAGGGTCAAACCATCTTAATGTTTGACACCTGGCCATGTGTCTGTTGACCTCTAGGACATAGCTATTACCCCTTTGTCGAAAGGATGCAAGACGAATTATAGTTCAGGAGCGAAGATCAAAAGAAATAGATTTTTAAAAAAAAAGCCTACAATAAATGGCAATACAAGTCTATGATGTGCTTTAATGTTGGCCTATCGCCTTATTGATACTTGGTAGGCGAGGAGTATTCTACTCCAGACCGATGCCTTGGTTGGTAGGGGGTAGCCTTGCCTAAAGTGAGCTAATAGATTCCTGGATAATGCCTTGTGTTAAACATGGTACCAGGATCGATGTTAGTTTTACCTTAGGAAGGTCGCCATTGTGTGTAAAAATTGTCACGTGCATTTTTTTTAAAAAAAAATAAAGGCAAAAAGCTCCTGTAACTCTGATGTTTCTTGTGTCCCTAGGCTTGTGGTATTAACTTATTCTTAGAGTAGACACAGTGTGGTCATCTGTTTATTTATTAAGCTTGGTTATTTTCTTTGACTTAGGTTAGTTATAAACCTTGATTAACCTTTGACACCTTGCTTACTCTTGATTTACTTTCAATAATTTTAAACTCCTGTTAATTTGCTACACTAGCTCATTCATGTGACCCTTAAACTAAGTTCTCATAGCAACATCCATTGTGGTCTAACATGCTTGAATTTATACACTTTATATCTTTTGAATTCCAGCATACTTTCACTCTACTTCCCTGTTTTGCAGACGGAACCCTCTCGAGCTTACCATACCATAGCTTCCGAGGACGGAATCTACATCAGGAAGGGGGGCATGTTAACCTATGATGAAGGACATTGAGACGTACTATGTTTTACGTCATTAATTTAAATATTCTGAGTCATGGGCCGGGCTTGTCGGCACCATATGTTAAGGATGAAGGGATTGGGTGATCGTCGATGTTGCTGCTAGCGAAAGGCGAAACGCGAGTGGCTGGCGCAGAGTTGTGGAAGTCCTTGTGAAGTGCAGCAAAGAAGTGTGGAGGGCACCAGCTGTGGATACCAACGTGTGGGCGAAGGCGTGGTGAGCATGGAGATGCAAGCGTAGCTGCCAGCGCAACACCTAGAGGTTGGCAAAGAGGGTTTGAAGTGTGGTTGCTGCCGTGTGGAGGAGAGACCCCTTTGGCATGGGGGGCCAAGTACAGAGGGAGGTGAAAGCGGGTGATTCTGCAGAGGAGTTGGATGACGAGGAGAGAAGGTGCGGCTGGCGTGGGGCTGGATGCGCACAGAAGGTGTTGCGATGGACATTGCTACAGTGGTGGCTGGTGATTAACGGCTGGAAGGGGAGCCGCTCGGGGGTAAAACAAAAGAAGGAGGCTGACTGTGTGAGGTTGGGTGGGCGACGTGCAGGGAGAACCACCAAGGGAACTGGCAGTGAGCTGGTGGTGTAGCAGAGAGATCCTCAGCTGAGGTGTAGAGCAGAGAGCGAAGAGGTCAGCTGTGCAGAGAAGCAAGAGGGAACCGATTGGGAGCGACCAGGAGCTGGAGAGGGCTGATTGCGAGCAGGTGCTTGATGAAGCTAGTGTCTGGGATATCTTGGATATCCAATTCTGTAAAGATAAAGGTTCTTTCTGAAATATAAGTCTTGTTCATTCTCTTTGGTCTGGTGTTCTGGTGTGTTTGCATGCGTGTGTGGAAGTGTGGCATTCTATAAAGGCGTAAACAGCTTTACCGCTTCCGTGCCATCACTTTTTGGTGCCTCCACAGAGGAGCAGATTTCCTCTAGTTTGTGAAAGAAGATAGGGGCTGTGTGAAGAAAAATTTGGAAATGGCTCAAGATTTTCCGGAGTATTGGGGATTGCCACAGGAGAATGCAACCAGGTTTCTAGAGAAGATGGAGTTTACAGCTTTGATGAAAGATAGGGCAACCCCAGAGATCCTTTCTCGGATTTTGGCTTATTGTTTGCAGGGTGATGCAAAAGTATGGCTACACATGTTTGTGACTACACACAGGAACATTCATCAACAGGATCCTGAGTACCGTGTAGTCAGAGCTGCATTTTTGGCACAGTTTGTCCATGTGAAGAGTCCGAATGAAGTGTGGAAGGAGTTGTGTAACATTCAGCAGAAGGACATGTTAAGATTCTAGAAATGGGATTGGTCATGGTGAAGGACATAGATTAAGCATAAGATTAAGGTGGATTAAACCACACTAAAAACTCCATGACTAGAGAGAGAGAGATTGCACACTCAACACTATTTCCTTGTATTTTCATATCACAATGAACCATACAATGATATAGGCTCTCAAGCCTTATCCCACTTTACATGTCATCATCCATGTGGCAACTCTTTTTCCACTCTTTTGGTCAACTCTCACACACCATGCAATATTACATGTGGCATTCCATCTCACCACAATATCTTGCACTTCTAGAGTGCTTTCCCACATACACACAATATCTTGCACCTCTAGGGTGCTTTCCCATATACACACAACACCACGATTACATATCTCAACACCCCCTCTTAATCGAGGTGTTCCACAACTCACCCATCATTCATCACCCATATCAATGTAGCATTGCACAATGACAATCGCTACCTCTCAACACTCCCCCTCAATGATACATTGGAGTGTCCATCAACCAAACATGTGTGCCCGTGTCTACCATCTTAGACACCTAGTCCATTTTGAATCGACTCATCGCTCACAGCGGAACCACTGAGTCCGATTTGAACATGGAAGTTCGGGTGGGATCCAACCCATGCGCATGCACCTCACACGTGCATCGTTCTTGCACACATCACAACAACTACCATTTCGAGCTTCTAGGTGAGCTCAGGCAGGTTACCCTCATACCATGGATGATTACAAAAAAAAATCTCGTTTTGAGCTTCAAGCTCGGGTACGATTACCCTTCTCATTCATGGGTGAGAGAAAAAAAATACAATCATGGCTGAAGCCGGGCAAGGCATCAGCTCCATTTCAAGAAGAAATATCATCTCAAAAAAGGCTTCAAGTTTCACAAATAATGGTGTGTGTGAACGAACCCTTATAATCAATAAGGGTTTAAAGAACCAAACAAAAAATTAATTAAATTTTTTTTTTTCGAAATGTTCTGCACCCACGCGCGTTGAATGCGCCTGTTGTGGACGCTGACGAGCCGCTCTTCAGTCAGATTCCCTGACATACAGGTCGTCTTCTTCACGTCAGGTCGTCTTCATCTCTTTCTCTCGAGTCTCGACCTGCGCACAACAGCTATGGCGGTCTCTTTCTTTCGCCTGCTTCTCTCTCTGCTGTTATCGCTGCTGCCTCCTGCACTGCTTTTGTCTTGCGCTTCTTTTCAGTCGACTGTGGCGTGCTCTCTAGCCACTCTTGCCTCTCACTGCCAGTAGGTGTAGCTACTGCTTCCTGCGCTGGGCTACCTCTGCAACGGTGCCGACCTTCCATGGCAACCTTGTTGCTCAATCTACCTGCACTGCTTGTCTTGCTAAGCTGTCTTTCTTATTCGTGTATCTTCTCTTGTGATGTACAGGCGCAAATCTAGTTGCCGACTGCTCCCATCTTGTTGCTTTGATTGCTCACTGCCTCTTTCTGCAAAACAGTGGCTTGAGCTTCTCCTTCTTGCTGTGCTGCTGAGTGATGAGGTCGATGGCGGCTCTCTTTCTTCATGGATGATGTTGGTCATGATGTTAACATTCCTCAAAGTATATCTTCTCTCACATAATGCTGCCCTTCTATTTGTGCTTAAGGCTTTTTATACAAGCTTATCTTGCATAGCCATGCTATTACAACAATGTTTGTGGCCCTGCAACTCCTCCTTGAGGTTTGCACAACCATCAATACGGTTGTTAATGAGCTCCCAAGTGAGCCCCTCACTTTGCCTCATCCATTTAACCTCTCATTTAACCTCTCTCTTGAGGTGTTCCATTACCATTGACATAGCCTTCATGGCCTCCAAATCAGCATGCCCTTCCTTCACTGCATGCATCCATTCAAGGGTGCTTTTCATTTTGGTTTCTCTCAAGAAACCAAGGTGCAAACCAATGTGAAAACTCCAAAAGCTTCCACCAAACATTGCCCATCTTCTATGAGCAAAACCATGAGCATCACTCTTTCCAATGTGCTCAACCATGGACTTCTTCTAAGCCCATAACCGCTTGTCCCTTCTTAGACAAGCATTGCACCTCTTACACTCTTTGCTTGGAAGCAAAGAACCTTGGGATCCACAAATCCCACACATAGCAACCCTTCTCAAATATGAACATTCTTCCATGCTCAAATACAAAACTTTGAGGCAAAACTTCACAAAACCAACCTTCTTGAGGCATAATCAGCAGCATATCTTCTCTTGGCAGCTTCTCCTTGACGGTGATGAAGACTCCATAGCCTTCATAATGCTGAAATCTCCATTTTCAGCTTCCTTGATGATGATCAAGCTCTCTATGTTGCAAAACTCCATTTGCAACTCTCTTGGGCAGCTTCTATGCAACCTCCTTGTTGCAAATCTCCTCTCAAATCCTCACAAATGCAAATCTCCTCTCAAATCCTCATCACAAATGCAAATCCAAATGATAATATGAGTGTGCATAATTTTTTTCTCATAATAACTGAAAATTATGCTTAATCAAACAAACACACAAACAAACTAATATACATAATAATCACCCATGACCAAGAGCCCATTTGGCTCTGATACCATGTTAAGATTCTAGAAATGGGATTGGTCATGGTGAAGGACATAGATTAAGCATAAGATTAAGGTGGATTAAACCACACTAAAAACTCCATGACTAGAGAGAGAGAGATTGCACACTCAACACTATTTCCTTGTATTTTCATATCACAATGAACCATACAATGATATAGGCTCTCAAGCCTTATCCCACTTTACATGTCATCATCCATGTGGCAACTCCTTTTCCACTCTTTTGGTCAACTCTCACACACCATGCAATATTACATGTGGCATTCCATCTCACCACAATATCTTGCACTTCTAGAGTGCTTTCCCACATACACACAATATCTTGCACCTCTAGGGTGCTTTCCCATATACACACAACACCACGATTACATATCTCAACAGGACAGTCAGGATGTGGATCAGTATCTGATAAAGTTTGGTAGACTGTGGAGTCTATGGTGTGAGGCTTTGATTCCTGAAGTACCCCCGTAGATGATAAAGAGGGAGCGGTTTGTGGCTGGTCTGGAGCCAAGGATCTGTCTGAAGGTGGAGCTGAAGAACTTGGATAGCTTTGAGGAGGCTGTCAGAGTTGCTCGTGAGAAAGAGTGGAAGGTGAAGCGTTTGAGGCAGATGGGAATGCGGGAAGAGCCAGAGAGGTTTGTGAAGATACCAGGGATTGAGAGTATGCATCCTGGAAGAAAAGCTGCTGTTGTTCCTAGACAGGAGGACTCATTGAAGAGGGAAGTTCATGATGCAGTGGAGCTCATGAAGTCTTTAAGCGTGAATTGGATAGAGTCTACAGGAAGAGGAAGAGGCATAGGTGTTATGGGAAGGAAGACTGATGCATCATCTGGTTTTGAAAGAAATTCAGCAGATATTGGAAGAGGGAGAGGGTATCCGAGTGATGTGCAATGCCGCAATTGTGGTGAGTGGGGTCATATCAGTCTCCAATGTGAGAGACCAGTCAAAGCTAATGGTGGTATATATCAATTGTCTTTGGGAATGAGTGATAGGGAGAGTGGCCCTAATATGCAGGTGAAGGATGCAATTCAGCCCAATGTTTGTGAAGCCCATAAGGTCACATTTGCAGAGCAGGATATGAGACAGATTAACCTGATGGAAATGGAGAAGGATGAGGTTTCTGGAATCAGCCCTGAAGAGCTTTCAAGAGGTGAGGACGAGAAGGATGGGAGTGTTGATGGTGCTGTGAATTGTGAAAGTGATGCTAGTGCTGTGGAGCCTGATGAGTTTGAGTATGGATATGATTTGGGTGATCTCTTTGATTTAGAAAAGAGTAACGACTTGCAGGTGCCAGTACTTCAGCCAGTCAAGGTAGAGTGTGATGATCAAGGTGTTACTAATGAAGATGTTGTGGATGAAGTGCAAGTGGATGATCCGGGTGATAAGTTGGATATTGCAGCTTGTGAGAGTGTGGATGATGAGCTGAACAGTGTTCTTGATAATGCACTGGATGATCTGTTGGAGTTGGCTTCCTTGGAGAAGATAACAGATGCTTGCATACCAGTTGTGCAGGAAGAGAGTGATGGTGTGATTGATGATGAGTTGGATGCTACTTTGGATGATGATGTGATGGATTATGGATGTGTGGTTGTTTGCTGATCATAAGGTGTGTGTTCCTTGTCATGCCCAAGAGAATGAGTCGGTTGTGAGTGGTGAGAATGCATGTGAGGCTATTGTTGTTGGTCAGGGGGACCAAGATGCTTTGCCTGGCAGTTTGGGGAGCTTAGACTTGGTAGGGATGCCTGTGCAAGATGTGGAGAATCTTGAAGGATCGCCAATGGTCTTGAAGCTGGAGAAACTGCAGGAAAGTGACAATGATGAGTCTACAGTGCATGAGGTTGCTATGTGTGATGTTGATGGGCTGAAGGGAAGAGGGTTTATGAAGAACACACCACATGTGGATGCTCAGCATATGGACGAGTGGTTTGGTTATAGTCCTAGTCTGGCAGTTAGTCCAGAGGGAGAGTTGGAAGCCAATGATGTGGGCTGCAAATTGGGTGATCATAAGGTGGGAGTTGATCATCAGATGTGTGTTATTTCGGCATATGATTATGAGTGGGAGTCAGATGTGTCAGAGGGGAGTAGAGGTGAGGAGTGGTTGTCTCCATCATGAGGATATGTGAGCTGGTATGGAGGAGGAAGTGCAACAGTAGGTGATGAGGCCATGTACAAAGAGCCCAGGGGTTGCTGAAAGTAGAAGATTATGACAGGGTGCATCAATGGTTGTTTGATGGAGGAAAATGCTTGAAGAATTGGAAGGTAGATGCACCGAGGTTTTTGTTTGATCCAGGGGGATAAATGGTTTCTGTTTGTGCTGCTGCTGGACATAAATGTCTCAGCAGAAATAAGGGGGTTGCTAAATATGTGTGTAGTTTTTTGGGAACCTCAGACTCAACTTGTACATGTGTACATGAGTGTTGTTCGTGTTGTGGTGAAGTCATGGGGGCACCCATTAACTCAGTGTGGGCATCGTGGATGCGGCAGTTAGGCTTTTGGTTTTGATGGAAGCGTATGTGCAGGAAAAAATGATCAAAACTTGGAAGCACAGCTTGTCCGGAGTGTGTTATGCTGGAGATGGTGTCAGCCATTCGATTACTTTGTATGTGTCCAGCACCAGATTATATTCAAGTGTATGGAAGGCACGGGCAATTAGGAAAGAGATGGTGTCAGCCATTCGATTACTTTGTATGTGTCCGGCACGAGTTTATATTCAAGTGTATGGAAGGCACCGGCAATTAGGAAAGAGGGGCCAAGGTTGCCTTTGAATTTGGTATGAAAAAGAATAACATGGTGGCCATTTTTCAAAATGAATAAATAAAAAAGGATGAACGTAGCCTTCTTAGAAGGTTGGCGTGGAGCTTCACGCAGCTGCCAGCACGACATTCTGGAAGTTGGCGAGTGCGGGTGCTTGGAGGCGGTCTGGTACAAGAGTTGGGGGAGATGATTCGAGAGGCCCCGGCAGTGCGCCACTCTGGGGATAGCTGGTGAAGAGGCGAGGCTGCCTTGTTGTTAGGGCTAAGGCTCTGGTGTGTGTGCAGCCGGGAGCGTGTGCAGTGGAGCACTGTGTAGCAGCACGGCGTCGGTGAGGCGGTAGAGTGGCGACGGCGGCTCCTTCTTCACAGCGACGCAGGAATCCTTCAAGGTGACGGTTGAGCGGTGAGTGACACACCCTTTGCATTCTGTTTGGGCTTCCTTCCCTGGTTGTATGCTTGCAACCATTCGTGGCTCACATACGGTGTCCGGCAAGTCCCCAGCTATGACTACTCTCATAATATATCCATGAAGTACATCACTTAGGACTTCGTCCTAACTTGCTACCACACGCTATTGAAGTGGGAATCGCCATAAATACTCCATCACACCATTGTGGGCGCCCGTCCAAGTTGTAGCTTTGGACACTATTGCTTCATATCATGAGTGTATGACCCTTTGGTGTATCTACCGTGACTCCTTGATGTAAGATAATGGCAGTAGCTCTTGTTAATCCTAGAATTGGATTAACACTTGGGCGTGTTTGGCAACTAGATTTTCATGCACCAAGGACTGATCACGCCCTAGCATAGGATTTTCATAACCAGTTTTATTTATTGAACTTTTATTTTTATTTTTATTTTTCTTCCATGTTCAGTCTGTTAGCGAACCATGGACAGTCGCTACTAGGATTCTCTGGAACAAGTGAGGAGCATTCCCAACACCAAAAGTGCAACGTTGTCTCGGTAATGAGCTTTGAAGACTAGTACTTTGACCTTGGTTGTAATTTCCCTTGGAAGTTGAGGCCAAAACTGTTGAAAAATATGCTCTCATACTCTGCTTGTTTCTCCTCCATATGGTATCCAATGCTGGAAAGCTGTGAGCAAATCTTCCTCCGGTTCCACCTCGACAACAAATATTGAAATTTGGTTGTCGGGTGAGTGAACTGTGAAGACACTGTCAGTGTCGGGCTTGGTGGCAGATCTGGAGAATTTGTTAAACCACCATCTAGGTGCTTGCATATGGCATTTAATTATATATGCAGCTTGGGATAGTTAAAGTACCCTTGGTGATGAGCTTGGGGCTGGGGGTTTATCTTCAATAGTCATCTCCTGTAGTAGCTGATCCAGAATCATATGTTCATGGGATGGTGTTCTTTGTAGACGAGGTGGGGGGAAGATGAGCACTATATCGTCAGGGGCATCGTGGATGTATGATGGTGTAGAAGATTCCCCTAATTCGAATAGCATTGAGTGCGAGTCACCAGACATTGGAGTGGGGCTCATCAGGGGAGACGGGAGTGGGGATAACATTGGTTCTTTACCCTTAATGGTGGTTTGTGTCAACTTGAAGGCTTGTGGGGTTGAGGGGGTGTTTGTTGAGTTTGATCCTTGGGGATCCAAATATAGATTTTACCCTCGTAAGCCTTGGGCTCTGAGTAACGCTTTGGGTACCCCATCGATGGCGAGGTTGTTTGGGCTTGAGATTGTACTATTTAGGGCTTGGAGCTAGCAGGGATCTTTGCTTAGGGACCCAATGCCATTTAACATTCTGCTAAGTTGCCTTCGGTGGGGCTTTGGTTGTTAGATAGGCACAGTGCATGAGTGATGTTAATAGTGTCAGGAGTTAGTTGAAGAGGTGTTGGATGAGAGGTTAACTCTATGGATGGGCGCAGTGCATGAGTGATGTTAATAGTGTCATGAGTTAGTTGAAGAGGTGTTGGATGAGAGGTTAACTCTATGGATGTTGTGGCCGCTTTGGCAAGGATTGGGTGCATAGTGCGTGCAGAGTGCAGCTATAGGGCAAGTAGGGATTACCATTGTGACTGAGTTTGTTTCCCAGTCAAATTGGCCCTTTATTGTTGTAAACATCCAAGTGTGACATAAAAGCACATTTTCAGATAGCTCTCCTGTATGCATTATTAGAAGGAGCCCTCCATATGGCCATTAGCACAATGGATGGTTATATTAAAACACCCATGACATAAGATGTTTGCCTATTCATGCCCTTCACTTTGATGTTGGATTGGGTCAGGGCAGGCCTTCCCAATTGATTCCAAGCATCAAAGGATATGAGGTTATGGCTAGCACTTAAATCAATTAAAGCATTATATAATACTTTACCAGTGTGGCCATTTAATTCGATTTGGGTACGGAAAGGGGGAGGACATGCGATGTCATTGGTTTCGCAAGTGAATACATCATATGTCCACACATTCGCTTGGCCTCTTGCTTTGTTTTTTGCCTCGAGTTCTTTACCTTTTTGATACCATGTTGAATGCGTTTCAACTCTTTTTCCTTGCTTATCTCGCGAGCCACTTGGATGGTTTCAATAGTCAAGGGGTCATAGTATCACTTGAACTTACTACCATTGAGAAATCCAACAGTTTCAACCCCATCTATAGTTTCTACACGAATAGTCCCTTGGGGGTTATCTCACATACCCTAAATGGTCCCATGACAGTATATTTAAGTTTCCATTTTTTGTCTCTTACACCAAACAAGACTACCATATCTCCCTCATGAATGTTTTTATCTTTTGTTGATCACACCATTGTTTCCTGCATTGTTTCTTGGTGATCAGCCCTTGAAGTGCAAGGTGTCGCTCTTCATCCAATGTTTCTAGGATGCGGATACGATCAGAAAGCTCATGTCTATCCCATTTTTTGGCAACAGAAGCTACCCTCAGGCTAGGGACACAGGCTGGGGACAAGAAATTCCCATGGCATTACAGCTTCAAGCCCATATATACGAGCTTAAATATGAAGCACAACCTGTTGTAACCTTATATGATGTGCGAAGGCTACTACGGATAGCTTTAGTTCTCCCAATCTGTTCATTTGTGCTTACAGTCTTTGTAAAAATGGCCACTAATAGTTTGTTAGTGCTTTCTGCCTAGCCATTCGCGTGGGGGTATGGGGTGGATTTCCTGTGTGATCATAAATTTTTCAGTCAATATCTCAATGGTCTCATTTAGGAAATGCATGCCCTGGTCACTTACAATCTCGAGAGGGCAACCAAATCGCATGATTATGTTTTCATACATGAATTGTGCTGTTTGCTAAAGCGTCAATCTTTTTGATGATGACAGCTCGAGCTTCAGTCCATTTAGTGACATAATCGGTTCCCGTGATGATGATGTATCTGGCCTGAGTTCCACGTGCAGCCTCGAGGGGTTCACCTCAAAAAATGTTAGTGTACCACGTGAGTTCAACAGGAGGGGTTTTTGAATTAGATACATTGAGAAAAATTAACACGATTACATTAGCAAGAGTGGTTTTTTAATTCAACTTTAGAAAAAAAAAACATTTAGTTCATAAGTAAAGAGGGGTTGTTTTATTGGGGAAAAAATTTTAGTCAAGGGGTTTTTTTAATACCTCTTGAACGCACATGATACCTAGGGTTTTCTAGTAGTGCACCCCCCGAGCGTGCCTGACCCATCTTATGCTAGGTATCATAAGACATTAGGTTCATAGACACACCTGTATCTAGCATTCTAGTGTCGGCTACTATACATCTATGAGCACTCAAAGCGGCTCATCGCTCGCTATCCTCCCTTTTGGTTACTACATACACATCCAATACGTTAACACTAATATGGTTCTGTCTCTGCCATGATTTGTTTGCATGCTCCAGTCCGTGCCTAGTGGCTTTTTTCTTTCGCTCCACTTCCAAGGCCTCGTATGTAAGCAGGCCATAATACTCCAATTCGTGCCTAGTGGCTTTTTTCTTTCGCTCCACTTCCAAGGCCTCGTATGTAAGCAGACCATAATACTTGTGTACCATGCTACCATTGATAAATGTCGTAAATTCCAATGCTTCCAAGGTTTCTGGCTGTATAGTACCTTGTGGAGTGATTTTCGTGACTCGATATATGGGGGCCTGATGTGCTAAATTTAAGCTTGCGGTTATGATTCTTTACATCATCGTACAGTAACACTAGGTCAAACACCTATAATCTATCCTGATTTTTGGCCAACGGATTGTCAAACCATTGTTCTCGCCGACATTTATTCACTATCATGGCCTCCAAGCCAAGAACATGATTTCATCCAACTTTTCCAATTCAGAGAGGCGTTCCATCCACTGTGATTCCTTCTGTCGTTCTTTCACTACTACTCGGAGACTTGGCACCAAAAACTCCCTTGGCATCACTGCCTCCAGGCCATAAGTCAGCCAAAATGGCGTCTACATAGTAGCAACCATGTATGCTATTGGATACACCCATAATGTTGCAAGTAGCTTCTGCTCCCCAATCACTTTGCGACTCTGAAACTATCTTTGTGAGCGTATGAAGGAAGTGTGTACCTCTATCTGATACCAGCTCCAAATGGCACCTAGATCATGTAATGATATTCTCATAAATGAATGGGAAATGTACTTGGCCAGTGAGCATCTGCATTTCTGAAGCCCTAGCTTCTTCCCACTTGGTGTAGTAATCTGTGCCAACCAAAATATACCCGGCTTGAGTAACTTTCGCCGCTAGACTAATCGACCCTACAAAATCTAATCCCCACTTCTCGAAAGGTTTGCTTACTATGATGGTAGTAAGTGGATTGCGATATGCAGGTCATGGCCATGCTACCCCCATTAACATTCATCACAGTGCTTTATGCATGTTGCAGCATCCTTGAATAGAGTTGGCCACCAATAACCACTTTGTAGTATCTTCTTGGTTGTAATATCTGCCCCACAAATCCTCGGGGTGCATGATATAACTTTCTGATTCAATTGTCTCTACTTGTCGCACTACCGTAGTTGGTGCATGAGGTTGTGGTCCCAACATTGGTCTCAGCCAACGGCAATGGTGTAGGGCCTCTAGTCATGTAGGGAATCTATGCGAATGCTCTTGGCTGAGCTTGCCTCTTGACATGTAGATCTTTGGGTCAACATTTGTCCTTGTGTGCCACAGTAAATGCATTCCATTGTTCTACTTGCATGTGCTAGTATATGCTTGCAGGCCACTCCTATGCAGCTCTCCTTCTTGCGAAACTGATGCTTCAACCTTCTCTGCCCACCCCAGGAGTCTCGAGTCTCCTAAAACAAGGTCCCTTTCCCTTTTACCATATAAAGCGGTGGCAACCCGATTTTACTCCTATGGGACTTAATAGGGGTGTCAAGGAACTCATACAGTTTATAAATTGTCGTTTCCTCATCCTCCCCTTTCATCATTTCTACAACGCAAAGTCTACGCACACAACCTCCACCACCCTAACTTTGCACGCAAACTCCTCACAGAGGAAGGCGTGTAAAGTCTTGCTCATGCAAACTCTGACGACGAAGTTCACGCAAAGTCCAAGGTCACACGAAAAATCTTGTGGATTTTGTGCACAAACTTCGAGAGGAGCATGCAAACTCAGGTTCTACATGAACTCAACTTTGTGTGCAAACTCCTTGGTCAAACAAGCCACACAAACTCACTTTTAAATGCAAACTAGGAGTTCACACAAAATCAACTTTGCATGCAGTCCCATGTTGACTTTGTGTGCGAGGGTCAACTTGGTCAGTGAGATTCCCGACACTGATTGTTGCGACCACGTGGCAGTCTCATTGATTGGGGGCCACGAAATGCTGCTAGTGCGTGATTAAGAGGGACCCGCAAAATTAAATGCTCTGCAAGTTTGCGCGTAAGCTTATGACTTCGTGTGCAAATTGAGAGTTTGCATGCACGCAAAGTTGCAGAAATTGAAAAACAGAGAGCAAAAAAAGTAGAAATAAGGAAAATTAAGGGTAGATTAACACAAATAAAAGGGTATTAAGGCCATTAAACTAGGAAGAACAACAATTTAAAAGGTATTACAATGCAAAACATCAACAATTTAACAAATTAAATAACTCAATACATAAAGAAAACTCAAACCAAGAAAACTAAGCCAAAATTGAGAATGACATTGCAAAGTGATTAAGAAAAACATAGAATTAAAAACATCAAGGTGTGAAAAACATAAAATGGGTTGGAAACTCGCAAGAAATGCTTCCACATTTCTCGGACAAGAACCGAGCTACTTTCCTTCAAACAACAAGGAAGCTCAAGGGCCAATGCTTCCCCGGCAAACAACGGTGCCAAAAATGTTAACGGGTCTCACATGGGAGTGAGGTGAAGCATGGTCATGATGGGAATCCTCCTTCCACCTTTTTGCCCCCAAGGTTTTTCTTGAGCACTTGTTCATAGAGCTTCACTCAGTTGTCTCTTATGAAGGCATGGGAAGCCTCCTTCCACACCTCCTATGCTTCCCCTTCTCCTTCCACACTCACACACCTGCACAACTAACTCCTTCTCCTTGAACTCCTCTTGTGGGTATCCTCCCTCCACAAGCTACTTCCCTCCTCAAGGGAGCTCACACACCTGCACAACTAGCAAGGAAACAACCAAAATCATAGATTAAGCACAACTACCAATCTACAAAAGTATGTGCACTAGAATGTCCATGAGGAGTCACAATAGTAGAGCAAGTAGACAAAGCACAAGAGAAAGTCTAGAGTGACTTATCTCCTCTTCCTTTTATCCAATGATTCAAGTAAAAGAGTAGAGAAAAGTGAGCTTCTTATCTCGTACATTGTCTTTTATACTCTTGCCAGAGTGTTCATACTTAGGGCACCCAAAATGACAAAAAGACCAAAAAGCCTGGAATTCATAAGTCAATAAGTGCAAGGTCAGCCCATAACATGCAATTGGCATGACCTGCTATAAATACAAGGGTTTGAGGCTTTAGTTACAAAAAGAGAGCTCAAAAAATAATGGGCCACTTAGTACTGCTGTGAGGTACTTGCCGATGTAAGGGTCTTCCAAGGTCCGGGATCTGTATAAGCGTAGTTATAACACAATACCATCGGAAGAGTAGTATTTGAATAGTTTTTCTTCTTGTAATTGCGTACCTTATTTAGGGGCACTATCTTTAATTATTTTAGATGGATAGTCCTTTGCTTCATTAGATCTTAGTCGCTCAATATATGGGAAATCTTGCTCAAGGAAGGGAGCTCTCAAAGGAAGGATATATGTTGCTAAAAGGCTCTTAAAAAGAACCAAGACATGGTGCATGAAAGGGAGGGTATTTTTAATGTGGCTAATGTGAAAAGTGCTTAAGAGGTACGTGCATGAGGAGATAAGCCATGAAGCTTGTAAGAAGGGTAGCTAAGTGCATGCTAAAGAGAATGCACAAAGTGTAAGGCAAGGAGTGCTAATGTAGCATGGAGATAGTGAACTACTCGAGAGAATGAAGAGGATTCCTAATGGTGAGGGCAAGGGGTGTTGAAGCCTAAGGGTTGAGAGTTAAACTTATGGAGTTGTTGAGAGGCTAACTTGTGAATTTTCTAAGAGGCTTATGGAGGAGTAGCCTAATGGTGTGGGAGGAGCCCTTGCTTATGCTATCTTGGGAGAGGCCCCCTCGCAAAGGAGAAGGGGGTTATTTATACACCAATGGAGAAGAAGGGGGGGTGGAGCACTAAGGGGAGGTAAAGTTCATGAGCTAAGGGTGAGAAGGGTCTTGGAGCCTAAGAGGTCCCTTGCAATGAGGAAGTGAGGTGTATTTATACACAAATGGATGGGTGGGGGGGAGGTGTGAGTGCATGTGTGTTGAATGGTTTATTTCCAGCCTACGGGGTGTAGAGGCATGAAGTCTTGCTTACCTAGTTTGGAGCATCTTTGACATTCATTGCAGCCACGTACAAACAACGCACAATCTTTGAATAAGGTAGGCCACCAATAGGCTATGAGCATGATTTTGCGAGCTATGATATCGGCTACAAAATGACCACTTGCTACTCCTTGATGGGCCTCTTCCATGATGTGCAAGGTTTCATCTTCCCTAGGGCAACGCTTGAGAATATCATCCTTGCCTCTCTTGTACAATTGCCCAGCAATGAGTTGATAATTTACGCTTTCTTTGATTATTTGTCTAGCCTTTTGTTTACCCAATTTTTGGACATTAGTGAGTCCATGCGCTAGGAATTCAAGTATATGTTCACTCTGTTGAGTAATGGAATCGATAAATAGGGTAACGTCTGCTAGATCGTCTCGTTTACTCCAGGCTAAGGCGTGCTTGAGTTGTTCATAGGATTCTTGGCATTCCTCGGTCCATTTAAATTCTATGAGTAGCGTGTACAAACTACGAAAAGCATTTGGTATTGCTTTATGGGCATATAGCATGTCATTCAAATCCTCCTTGGGCTTCACTCCATTCCACTTGGTCTATGGGAAGGAGGCTCTTCTTCCCATTAAGTTAGAGCTAGCCAGCACCTTAGGGTGCTAGCCAATGACATAGCAAATATTGGATTTGGAGAGGCTAGAATCAGATGGGAAGGACGCCATCAATTATTACGCAACACAAGCTCAACACAAAAGGAGAGAGCTTGTAGACAAGGAGCTCAAAGAGGGATCAATGGTGCTAAGGTATGACAATAGTTTTGGATATAGGAAGGACATGAAATTTCTTGCCAGATGGGAAGGTCCTTTCCTGGTTTTGAAGAAGTTCACAAATGGCGCTACTAGTTACAGGGGACATGGATCAGAAAGTTCACAAGACCAGGGTGAATTGCTAGAGAATCAAGCCTTACTTTCAAATGATTGAATATAAAGGAGATTTGGAAGAGTCCTTTGGACGAAGAGCCATCAACAAGGGAAAATTATTCTCCCTCATCTAGCGGACCATCATCAGTGTTGAGATATCGAGCTCGTCTAGTGAGGCGGTGGCCACTGATGACCCGCCTGGGGGATAGGCCCCACACTTACACCACTGGCATGGTTGGTGAGATCATGGGAGATATGCGGCCAGTGGGATGACAGGTTGAGATATCGAGCTCGTCTAGTGAGGTGGTGGCCACTGATGACCCGCCTGGGGGATAGGCCCCACACTTACACCACTGGCATGGTTGGTGAGATCATGGGAGATATGCGGCCAGTGGGATGACAGGCTGTGTGACAGCCATTCTAGAGACTGGCATAGTTATAGCGCCAGCTCATTTAGTCGGGTTCACAATATAGAGAACCCGTGTATGTATTGGTTGAGTACCTTTCATATTATGTGTACTCTTATTCTTGTATATGGAGTGTTGAGAGTTGAGTAGAGAAGAAGAAGATTTTCAGCCTCTCACCTTGTGTGTTCTCTATTAGGGTTTTGTGAGTGTGTGTGTGTGCTTGCAAGAGCTCAAGCTCTCTTCCCCCCTGCATCTTTTCATGGTATCAGAGCCTGTGGTTCGTGCTAAGGGCTGAGCTGCAAGCAAGAGAACCACAAGAAGCGGTACGAGGGTAAGAGCCTCAACTACTCTTCCTTATTTGTGTTGGTGACTACACCCTTGTCAGGAGCTCTACGGGAGGCACCGGCAACGATCTCTGATTGAGGAGCTTTCTTCGCGGGAGTAAAGCTATAGGGCAACTATGACGTCCTATTGGACAGCGATTTCTGGGCCGAAAACGCGTTTCGGGCGCGTCTGGACCTCCGTTTTTCAGAAAGCAGGCGATTTCGAGCACTGCGGGTAAGTCATCGATTCTCTGCAGAACTCTGTTTTAAGTACTGCAGGAAGACAGATTAACTGTGCAGACACTGTGGGTGCTGCAAAGAGGTCTACAGTTGCCATTGGGGGTGTATATATGCACATTAACGTCACTGGTTGTGACATTTGAGTGGACTGCAGTACCGCTGTGCAGAAAATACAGCAGTTGTGCAGGAAAAACCAGAGTACAGTTTCTGGTAAAATTGTGTGTTTGGCAAGATGTCTAATGATGGCATAACACAGATTGTGGCTGAGAAGCTGGATAAGAATAACTTCCATGCTTGGAGGTTCAGGTTGACTAATTTCCTGATGGGCAAAGGCTATTGGGACTACATAGAAGGTGAACATGAAGAGGCACCGGAGATACCGAACATAAATCCTACTGCTGCAGATGTGAAAGAGTTTAAAGACTGGAACCAAGGAGCCAGGAAGGTTATGTATTGGCTATCCATTAGTATACACGACACCATGATTGGGCACATTCAGGATGCCAAGTCTCCCAAGGAGGCGTGGGACACCTTGGTAAAGCTTTATGAAACAAATACCAAGGCACGTAAGATACAGTTGAAGAATGAACTTCATACTGTGGAGAAAAAGAGCATGTCTGTGAATGACTATGCGTTGAAGATAAAGGGTATTGTGGAATCCCTTGCATCTATTGGTGTGTCAGTAGATGATGATGACAAGGTGGAAGTCTGTCTACGTGGTCTCGGGCCACAATACAAGGCGTTTAAGACATCTATTCAAACTCGGGAAAACATTCCCAACTTTACAGATTTGGTGTCTATGCTGATTATCGAAGAGAAGAACTTGGGTGAAGACCAACAGTTTTCACAAAGCAAAAACAGTTCAGAGCAACAGGCCTTCTACACGAGTTCAGGAAGAGGACGAGGTAGAGGAGGCCATGGACGCGGCCAAGGAGGTGGCCGAACAGGTAATCAGAATTATGGCCAGCAGCAGCAGCAACAACAACAGTCCCAGAATCAACAACAACAACAACACGCAGGTGGAAGAGGCAAATTCAGAGGCAGGGGGAGTCAAAGAGGCCGTGGAAACTGGCAAAGGCAATATAATGATGCACGTGAATGCTATTATTGTGGTAAGCCTGGACATGTGCACTCAGAATGTTATAAGAAGCAGGCTGACATGCAAAATGGGAAAGTGTAGCAAAACAACTATGCATCCTCAAGCAGAAATAATGAGGATAATGAAAGGTTGTTTGTTATGCAGCATGATGTGAATGCCATGTCTGAAAATGTTGATGCAGCACAAAAAGATAATGTATGGTATGTGGATTCAGGTGCTTCGAACCACATGACGAGTCATGGGGAGTGGTTCAAGGAGATGAAAAACCCGAAAAGACCAGGTTTTGTGGAAACAGGGGATCACACTGCTCATCCAATTGCCCACGTTGGAGATGTGCCATTGTCTATGCAGGATGGCAAAGTGAAGTACCTTGCAGATGTACTTCATGTACCGAACATAACAAAGAATCTGGTTTCAGTTGGCCAGATGATTGAGCAGGGTTTGCAGGTTCGGTTTAACCCTAATGGATGTTATGTTGAAGATTTTAAAGACATCAAGTGTGCAGGTTGGTTGCAAAAGGCAACAGAGTGGGCAGAATGTTTACGTTGGATGTAGACATGCCTGAGATGAGTGCTGCGATGTTTGCAAATGGTTCAGGAATTGTTGCAGACACAGACATATGGCATAAAAGAATTGGACATGTGAATGTGCAGAGATTGAAGTCTATGCAGACAAAAGGAATTGTGACAGGGCTGCCAAAATTTAAAGTGGAAGGTATGCATAAAATCTGTGAAGCATGCCAATTTGGGAAGCAAACAAAGCATGTGTTTCCACGTAACAGATATGTGAGCAGAAATGCACTAGATGTTGTGCATTCAGATGTATGGGGTCCTACGAAGTCCATATCTATGGGAGGCTGCAGGTATTATGTGACTTTCATTGATGACCACACAAGGAAAGTGTGGGTATATTTCATGAAGGAGAAGAGTGAGGTGTTCACTCACTTTCAGAATTTTAGAGTTTTGGTTGAAAAGCAAACAAGGAAAATGTAAAGTGCCTAAGGTCAGATGGAGGGGGAGTGTACTTCTCCAATGAGTTCTCTGAATATTTGAAGAAGAATGGTATTCAGAGACAATATACATGCAGATACACTCCGTAGCAAAATGGAGTTGCTGAGCGAAAAAACAGGCACATTGCTGAGATTGCGCGAGCATTGATGGAAGAGAAGAATATGCCGCATTGCTATTGGGCTGAGGCTGTTTCTAAAGCAGTATACATCATGAACAGGACTCCAACTGCAGCCATACATGATGTAACTCCAGAGGAGAGGTTTACTGGCAGAAAACCAGATTTATCTCATCTGAAAGTCTTTGGATGCATTGCATATGTGCATGTGCCAGATGAGCTGAGAACTAAGCTGGATCCGAAAGCTGAAAAATGTGTGTTTATTGGATATTCCCTTGAGAAAAAGGGATACAGGTGTTATAACCCTGCTACACGTGAGTTGAGGGTAAGCAGGGATGTTGTCTTTGATGAGATGAGCGGCTGGTATGCTGCTGGAAAAGAAGCTATTGGGGCTGATGTGAGTGGAAGTGTGGTTGCACAGAATGCAGGTCAGCAATCACAGTCTTTGAGTGGACCAAGAGAGTCCTCATCTAGTGGGTCTATTAACAGACCATGGTGTGGCAGGCTGCGTCATAATACCAGCCCTGCAAATGTGATTACTACATCACGTAAAGGAAAAGAGAAAGTGGTTGAGCCCCTTGGTATGCCTAACATTTCTGCAGGGCATTCTCATGTTGATGGAGAGACTAGTGGCTCAGATATAAGCCTTGATGAGGAGCTTGGGATCCCAGCTATGAGAACACCTGGTGTAAAGAAGGCTATGGAAGCCATGAATGAAAAGCTGCGAAGATCAGGGAGAGTGAAGAACCCTGTGCAGAGATTTACATATGATGGTTATGTGGCACATCACTATGCATATATGGCAAAGGTTGTGCAGGTTGTAGAGCCCACATGCATTGATGAGGCTGTTGGAAATGTGTGTTGGGAGAAAGCTATGGATGAGGCGATGGATGCACTATATGGAAATGAAACATGGGACTTAGTGCAATTGCCTGAAGGCAAGAAAGCCATTGGATGCAAGTGGGTGTACAAAGTTAAACATAACAGTGATGGAAGCATAAACAGGTACAAGGCTAGATTGGTAGCCAAAGGATATGCGCAGACATATGGGATTGATTATGAGGAAATTTTCAGCCCAATTGCCAAGATGGCAACGGTGAGAGTCGTGATAGCAGTGGCTGCGTCAAAGCAATGGTCTTTACATCAGATGAATGTAAAGAATGCATTCTTGCATGGGGACTTGCAAGAAGAGGTGTATATGTTGCAGCCACCTGGTTATGAGGATGTGGGTCACCCCGAGTATTGCAGGTTGAAGAAAGCCTTGTATGGCTTAAAGCAAGCACCAAGAGCATCGTCTGACAAGATTTTTGAATATCTTGTCACTATTGGCTTTCATGTAGCCAATGCAGATTTCTCATTGTATGTGAGACATGGTGATAGAGGAGTTGTGCTTGTTGTCATCTATGTAGATGACTTGATCATTACGGGGGACCATGATGCAGAGATCTTTGATGTAAAGATCTTGCTTAGACAAAAGTTTGAGATGAAGGATCTGGGGGAGCTCAGATATTTCTTGGGCATTGAGGTGATTAGGTCACCACATGGTATTGGATTACTGCAGAGACAGTATGGCTTGGACATGTTGTCCAAGTATGGTATGACAGGCTGTAAGCCTATTTCTGTGCCATTGGATCAGAATGGCAAGTTGAGTGCAGATTCAGGAGAGATCTTGGAGGATCCTACTATGTACAGGAGCATAGTAGGAAGTTTGATCTACATGACGATCACCAGACCAGATTTGAGCTATGCTGTTAGGTTGGTGAGTCAGTTTATGCAGGTTCCACGGAAACTGCATTTGGATGCAGTGAGACGCATACTGAGGTATGTGAAGTCTACTTTGCATTGTGGACTATTCTATGAGACTGGGACAGAGACATGTGTACATGGGTACACAGATGCTGATTGGGCTGGTAGTATCTCAGATAGAAGATCTACCAGTGGATTCATGTTTTCTTTGGGGAGTGCTGCTATGACTTGGAGCAGCAAGAAGTAGCCTACGGTTGCTCTATCGAGTACAGAGGCCGAGTACAGAGGAGCTGCTATGGCAGCATGTGAGGTAGCTTGGTTGAGAAAGCTACTTGCAGACTTGGGTCTATCAGTGGATAGACAAGTTGTCATTTTCTGTGACAACATTAGCAGTATACAGTTGGCCAGGAACCCAGTCTTTCATGCTCGTACGAAGCACATAGAGGTCTACTGCCACTTCGTCAGAGAGAAGGTCTTGGCAGGAGACATTGACCTTGTTTATGTTAGCACAGAGGATCAGGTAGCTGACATCTTCACCAAAGCATTGGGTACAGAGAAGCTCCGCAGATTCAGGGCTTCGCTTGGTGTACATGAGATGGAGTTGAGCTCAAGGGGGAGTGTTGAGATATCGAGCTCGTCTAGTGAGGCGGTGGCCCTGATGACCCGCCTGGGGGATAGGCCCCACACTTACACCACTGGCATGGTTGGTGAGATCATGGGAGATATGCGGCCAGTGGGATGACAGGTTGAGATATCGAGCTCGTCTAGTGAGGCGGTGGCCACTGATGACCCGCCTGGGGGATAGGCCCCACACTTACACCACTGGCATGGTTGGTGAGATCATGGGAGATATGCGGCCAGTGGGATGACAGGCTGTGTGACAGCCATTCTAGAGACTGGCATAGTTATAGCGCCAGTTCATTTAGTCGGGTTCACACTATAGAGAACCCGTGTATGTATTGGTTGAGTACCTTTCATATTATGTGTACTCTTGAACCCGTGTATGTATTGGTTGAGTACCTTTCATATTATGTGTACTCTTATTCTTGTATATGGAGTGTTGAGTGTTGAGTAGAGAAGAAGAAGATTTTCAGCCTCTCACCTTGTGTGTTCTCTATTAGGGTTTTGCGAGTGTGTGTGTGTGTGCTTGCAAGAGCTCAAGCTCTCTTCCCCCCTGCATCTTTTCAATCAGAGGCATGAATGCCTCTAGCCTACGGGGAGGGCTAATGATGTGGGTTTTTTGGACTTCTAATTTTTGCATCTAGTTTGGCCCCACCCGTGTACGACATCCACCTTGTACGTAGTATCTTTACCCTAGTTTTTTTTCTTAATTTAGTACCCTCTTGTCTTGGTGGTAACAAATTTTACCAAACCATGGTGGGAAGCCAACTCTAGGAATCTTACACCTAGCCCATGAACTCTGGGAATCTTACACCTAGTTAAGAATTTTCCATTTACTAATTTTATTTTACTAAGTATATTTGTGTGACTATCCTCTAGTGGGGAGTTTTTTTTCCTAAAAGTGAAAACAAAAAGATAAAAGAAACAGGAGGATCATGACATGTGTCATGCTAGGCTATAGGTGAGAGCAAGTAGATGAGGTGAAGTGAGGTGGCAGAGACCTTACCACTTAGGAAAAAAGCTTCTACTCATTGCTATTAAAAAAGAAGAAACTAAATGCTACAAGATGTAGGATGATTAGCATCACGCGGCACAAGTGGAAGTCCAAAGATATAGTTGGGTAAGTAGATATGAGGTGAGGTGGCTCAAAAAGAGGAAAAGAAGTGGCATTTAATTCCACCATCCTTTTCTTTGAATTGTAGAATGAGGAAAGGAAAATAAAATAAAGAAATGATGGAGGTGGAATTTAATACACCACCTCCATTTTGAAAAGTGGCCAAGCCATAGACTTTCTCCCTCTCTCACATTTCCACATTGACATATACTCACCTATATATATATATATATATATATATATATATATATATATATATATATATATATATATTGAACAAACATAATGCACTTATCCACTCACTCTCTTGCCTATAGACACTCATACACACATACTTATGCACACACATACCTACCCTATATGGCAATACATTGCATGCATAGCCTGTATACATATGGGCTTAAGTGTATATGGATATCCATATGGCCATATTTTTTAACTCCAAAAAAAGGCATGTAAGCACTTAAGCATCTACCTACATGCATAACATACATACATACATACCTACCTAGCATTGTAAGCATCTATTTGTGTACATAAAAACATGCATATCAGCATGATGCACATCCATGCATAAGGAAGACCTTGGGGACATGAGGGCCATGGACCTAAAAGCGATGAGCATGTTACTTAAGCGACATTAATACTTTTGTGTCCCTTAGACAATTGCATTTGTGTTGCTAGTATTGAAGTCATTAATGGTGTCATTTAGGTAACATAAGTTTGTGATAATGCTGGTAACCATGGTTTATGGGTGCATTAGTGTGTCTAGTGGGGTCTTTAGTGGGGCATGCCTCTCAATGAGCCGAGACATCTTGTTAGTCGTATGCCCAAAAAAATCAATGATATGGTGATTCCATAGGATAACATGTCTCAATGTCTCTTTTTCTTAGTAAGACATGTGTCCCTTATGAGTAGTGATAAACAAGAAGCCATGAAGAAGAACTCAAAAGTCCTCCAAAATAATGCCCATCATTTGGAGATTTTGCAAACAAAAATATGTTACACAATACAAAAAAAAACATACTTACAGATGGAGGAAAAGCTTAGGGGTTATCATTGTGCCATTTTGTTAGCTGTACTCTAGGGACTATCATTAAATGGCTTTCCTCTCAAGGGGATTTGAACAGTTGGAATGCTTGTTGGTGGATCTCTTTGGAGAGTTTGACTTTCAATTTTGTTATCATAAAGATGTGGTGACTAATTCTTTGAGTCACATGCCTATGGTTAACAGTTAAGTTTTACTCAAGTATGTAGTGCCAGCTCTTGGAATTGTTGTGGGGGAAATGTGGCACATGTCTACACATAGCTAGTGGCAAAGTCAAGGGATACATCCTACCTTGGGTGAGTGTTGGTCTACTTTAGTGGGTACAACGACCCACTTTTTGGGGATGGTCAATACAAACCCTGATAGACTATATGGATTAGGGATTGCACAATGTGGAACAAATGCTAACTTGAAGGGGTCAAGTGCTAAGGGACTTCTAGTTGAGGTTGGCCAATTTTTGTCTTCCATCTAGAGACAAGGAGATGAGTCATCAAGGAGAATGCTGCTAGGACATAGAAATCTTGAGCGTACAAGATGAGGATGAGCTCTACTGTTCTCCACCCAGCCATAATAGGATTAAGTGCTAGAGAGGGTCCCTTTTTATACTTACTAGCCAATCCCCCATATGTGAGATCATTCCCAACACTTAATTCCTATCCCCAGCCATAATAGGATTAAGTGCTAGAGAGGGCCCCTTTTTATACTTACTAGCCAATCCCCCATATGTGAGATCATTCCCAACACTTAATTCCTATCCCCCTTGAACCCTACGTATAAGTGTGCTTCCTTTACATGTGCCCACTCTCCACTTAACTTATTATCCTCTGACATGTAGCCGAGCTCCTTTAGTTCTCGCAATGCCATTGTCATGACATTACCCTCCCCCTTCAAAGAGATTTTTCATCCGTAAAAATAAATTTAGGAAACATCTTTGTGAGTGTGCTTAACTATTGTACACCCTTGAATAAGCTTGCTTTTAGACTTTCCATTCTATAAGACGTTTCTTAGTGACAGAACGTCAAGTAGACCGATCTTGACTCATGTGAGGCTTAACAAGTTCAATCAAGGCATGACTACAAATAACATTTTGCTCAAGTACCATAGTTGGTCTAAGTCTACTACCATAAAAGATTGGAAGTACTCTAGAAGTCTTTAGCAAAGACAGCCTGCTATTAGCAACACTCCCTATCTTTTTTATTATTGCAAAAGATCCACAATAACTTGGTAAAAGTTTTTATGCTTTCCCATCTTTAAAGTTTGTGACTCCTCCAAAACTTAACAACAAACTTTTTCACCTTCCTCAAAAGTTTTGACCTGCAATTTTCATCCGTAGATTGTGCTCTTTTTATATTGCCTTTAGTACATCTTGCTTATCAAGCAAAAAGTTTTTGACAGTCTCAAACTTTTCATTGCCCAAACCAATGACATGAGATCTTGAAGCTAAAAGTCATTCATCAACATGCACAAGTTAAAACCATCCAATAAATGCTTTAAAATTTTGCAAACAAATTCTAGACAAGTAGATATTCTTCCCAGCTAGTTTGTTTATATGCTATATGCATATTTTGAGATTAAATTGACTCTTTTTGTATAACCATCGATGATCAATTGTACTTTAACTTATCTGAGTGTCCAAACACCCTATTTTAATCAATCTATCTATGATTACCCAAACCAAATCATAGCCTCTATGTGTCTCAGTAGAGTTTCCAATTGAGAAACTACAAGTTTGGCTTAAATTGTAGTCAAGTACCTCAACTTTATAATGATCCCTCTTTAAGAATCATTCTTCCATAAAGCATGTTTACTTTCTCTTAATGGGCGGATGCATACCCTATCTTGTCATTCTTAAATAATATCCTATATTCCTTTTTCATTTTTATTCTTATCCTAGACCAACTAGCTACAAGTGATTCCACACTCTTGCGGTTGTGAACTATAGCAGCATACCGCCACCACCAAAGCACTCTACCTTGGCAATCCTTTTTTAGACAAGGTTAACTTTTATTTTCTAGATTGTATGTAGTATGACCCAAGATACCTATAAGGTGTTCTAACCTTTGGCAATGTCACCACATGAAGTAGACATCTAGTAATAATCTTCAACTTAGTTAATGTTTGCTAATGAGTTACACTACTCAATCAACTTGTTTTATTATTTGTTCAAAGTTAAAACTCATAAAAAAAATAAAACATATTTGCTTGATGTCTTTTCATTTTTATCTATAAACCAAAACTTAGTGTGACTCTCTCTATGAAATACTTAGTATCCAATACCACCAAATATCACATTAACAGAAATCACCAATGAAAGAGGTACTTATCTCATGAGAGATAAAAAGTGACTACAATACATCTTTTTATTGGCAAGTGCAAGCTGACAACACCACATTTCAAAGACCTTTTAAGAGTGGAACTAGCATTCTACAACATTCATAAAGTACTTAGTGTTTTAGGGTCTCTTTAATGTGAAGAACTTCAAATCTCAAAGTATCAACACAACAATTTTATGTTAATCTATGGCCATCTTAGAAGGGCCTAGGTAAAATTTAAATGGTGCTAAGAACACTACGATGCGGGCAGCTACGTCCCTCGCATGAAAAAATACCATGCAATCATGGAAAGGCTGATGTCTGGTATTTTCTTTAAAACCATGTTCTTTGCTTTCTTATAACATGTGTTATAAGATTGCTTTATGTCATAAATGACATTTTTGTACACTATAATAACTGGATTATGACCTTTTGGTTAATGATTGTTCAAACTTGTTTGTGAAACATCAAACCTGTCAGCTTCTGAACCACCTCCTTCAATCCCTGAGTAGTATTCATTAACCTATCGAGCCGTGAGGAGTGAACTAAATAATGAAGTACACTAGGTGCACTTCTTATGATCTTTATATCTAAAGTCTTTCACATAGGGACATTTAAACCAAGCATAGAGTAATGATTTGTGGCCTTCAAAATTGCAATGGCAATGAGAACCTATTACTACCAAACTTCAATTAGTGACACACACAATCATACGCAATCCATAACTAATGAAAAAAACTACCCCCAGGGGCTCCTTTTTATAGACTTCTTGAAGATCAACCTAGATGTTGTTTGAACCCTACATCTCAACAAGCTATCTCAACAAGCTATAACCCTAGAGGAGTAGTCAATTGTGAGACTCTGTCTACATATACTTAATCTCATTTGAAGGTTCAATTTCTTTGAACCTATGAACAAACTTTTATTGTGTATATATCTCAATATACACATCGTGAAAATCCCCTTTCCATGCTATGTTTAACCCGAAATAAAACTCGCATATAAGTGCACGACGTGTGCACATCACGTTATTTGATTTACGTTGTTTTGACTGACCAAGGAGTATGAATCTTTAAGTTCAATTTAGAGTAGTCATGCTAAATGCACGTGTTCGAAAATCTCTTTACTATTGCATATGACTCATGTACACACTCTTTAAAAGAAAATTTTATACATGTAATTCAAATGGTCTTGGCCTACTACTTAGGCAAATACTTAGGCAAATACAACACCACAAGCATTTATGATGTTACTCTATTGTTTATGCATCCCTAGGGTAGATACCTTTTCTATTTAACTTTCCTATACCACTTAGATAGGTAGTAATCCCTTGATACCACTTACTAGCAAATGAATGGTTTTTGCTTGACAAAGGTGAAGCCTGTGTTAATAAACGACTTAAGTTTGTGCTAACACTCCAACTTTACAATGTATATGGGGTCGGGTCATTATATGCATATATAACAATCTATGTGAGCCTTTCTTTTAAGTAATGCATCTTTATGTGTGGTGCAATAATTACGACCAGAAAGTCCTTTTATTATACGGGTGGGTGCAGGATAGAGTAAACACACCCTACCTTTTAAACCCACAAAATTTTGCACCAAAGCTACACCACCCAAGTAGTCCTTTTGTTTTTGTGTATGCAAGTAACATGGGTGATCATTTATCTAAGATGCTCTTTGATGCACATTAAAATCTTTCAGCGTGCCCTAGGCATGTACATAGACCATCAAGCTAGCACTGCAGGAAGCATTCATGCTTGCCAAACAAATCCTTTGCCTTACGTATGCATACAAACTATGCATAAGCTAGCAGTGCAACACTTTACTTTTAGATGGTGAAATAATGTGACAATACCTAGTCACCCAAAACCACACATATCCACTTTTTGAAGCAACTTAAAAGTCACCAACTGGGTTGCTCCTGGTTTGTCACCTTTGATGTAGACTTGCCTGCACTAAAGAGCAACCACAACCACTTCTTGTGGTGGCAACCGAACCATTTAAAATCCTGAGGAAAAATGGTCAGCTTACTTTGAACCGCTTCACCCATAATTGTTACTTTTGAAACCAATCTTGAGAATCTTGCTGACCCAATCGTCCCATAAACAAGCTCGAGGAAAATGAAGATGTTACCGAAGGAGTTGAAACCAACCAACCACCGCGCGAACTCTGGAGAACTTTGAAGCACGGAAGCTTGAGAGAAGAGGACTTCGAAAGTAAAAAGGAGCAACCCAAACTTGAAAGCTAGAAATTTGAGCTTAGAAACTATTGCTTGTAGGAGTACAAATCGCCTTGCATGCATGCATGCATGTAGGTGGTTTGGTGCTTAAAAATTTGACGAGGTTGTTTAGAACCTTGTTTTGAAGCGTTGGAGCCTTGAAACTATACTTTGTGTGTCAAGCCCTCTTGTGAAACGTGGTTCAAAAGCTGACTTGGAAGCTTGCTTGAAAACTTACCCTGCAAAAGCTTGTTGGAATACTTGCTGCAAAAGCTGCTACAACTTCAAAAGCTTGGTGGAAGCCTTGAAACGGCTTTGAAAGCTTGTGGCACAAAGCAGATGGCCTTGATTAGTGCCTTGGCCCTTGGCTAGTGGGAAGGGAATAAGAAGAGTTGTATGGCCGCTTGAAAAACCTTTGAAGAACAGGCTTGCATCAATGTGGGAACATGTTGCAGTAAGATTGGCTTTAGGGTAAATAAAGCCTTAAGTAAAAAGCTTAACAGAAGTGATGGCATGAGTAGAAGGGGGGGTGAAGGATTTGTGCTTGTGGTCGCAAGTAGAGGCCGCGTAGGGTTGAGCTGGAAAAGACAAAGGCACCCCGCTTTTGCTATGGCGCTCCTCCTCAGAAACCAATCATGCCACAAATGGCCGTGTTGTATAAACGCCTCCTCCTCCTTCTATAGGGTGCTGTCTCGCACGACACATGTGCCCAAATATAGCTAGCACCTTTGAAACCAATATATGAATTAACTCTTTTAGCAATTTCCTTGTAGCCCCAAGGCCCTTGTAAAAAAGTTGAATTTTTAGTAAGATTTTGATAGTATAAATGTTCTTTTTCATCGTATTGGCTAGGTCCATTTCACCATATTGGCTAGGTCTAGTTTTACTAGCTTGGTTGTTTAATATGGGTAACAATTTAGGCGTCCATCAAGAATTATGTTAAATTCCTTAGTTATGGGCAATAGTTAGATTAAACCAATGGCGTCCCTTAAGTGACACAAAAAAAGAATGCATTCAACCATTTGGTATGTAACCATTAGTTGAGTAGAATACGTTAGTATGTGTTGTGACAAAGTAATCCAAGGGCCAATCCAAGTAGAAGTGTAATATATAGCACATGCATTGCACACTTAATGGCTAAGAAAAAAAGCCCATTGTGCAATATATAGCACATGCATTGCGCACTTAATGGCTAAGAAAAGTTGATGGATCCCGTCTGAAGAGGTGGATGCAAAAATAAATAGTATCATGGATAGAGCTTTGGATAACCCATATCTGTAGTGCACTTCTTGTGTTAACTGTGTACGCGATATTTAACGCGATGTATGCATGAGGGAAGCTAAATGTGAATAGGGTGGTTTCTTGGTGGCTCCTACTATAACCTCATTAGTACACTCTAAATTTAGGGTGTGAGTGGTTTTTGTATAGATTTTTTGATGATAATATAACAAAAAGCTCACATTGCTAAGCATAGGGGAAAAAAAATAGTTGATGGATGACCTTATTTGGAGGAAGAGTTTTGAACAAGAAAGGTATGCCGCCCGAAAACTTGCATCTAATATTTATCTTGCTCCATTTTTTTGAGGTAAAATTAAGTGTGGCCTTAGCATCCAAAACTTGAGCTCAAAAAGTCGAGAGTCAAGACCACTTTTGTGCCTAGAAGAGTGTCAAAAGTGTGTATGGGGTCTGCATTCGCTAATGTCAAATAACTGAGGTCTATCAACCTTATCCATATAGCATCTTTTGACTAGCTTTCAACAATCTATGCAGATAGGCTTGCCCACAAAATATAGCCGTAGTTAGAAACCTCACAACTCCTCCAAGTACAAAGCTAACTTGGATTGTGCATCTCGTATCTTGGCAATCCCAATATGCATCAAACACCTCATCTAATACACATTATTATATCATTTTGCATCCAAGGTTAAATTTCACACCGACTCTTGTTAAATATCGTGGTGCCCAGCATACGTGGCACCCCAACTTTGAACACCTGTCCGTAGAGGAACCTGGTCAACCCGGTTGCCTTTTTCTTGGTGCCTTTTTCTTTGAACACCTGTTTGTAGAGGAACCTAGTCAACCCGGTTGCCTTTTTCTTGGTGCCTCCCACTATTTTACAATATATATGTTTATGGTTATAGCACTTCGCTCTCCAAATTGCGATGTCGAGGGTTCAAGTCCACCACAAGACGTGGACAATGATTATACACTTTTTGTGTTCAAATACCTTGTGTTTAAAAAGTACTCATTACCGGTATGGGCGGGGTGCCACGTAGGCAGAGCACCTCAAACCCAATTAGACCTTGCATCAAAGACTTCATCTCATCACTCAAGGAGGAGGATCCCAACTTAATGTGTCGAGATCCCTCCATCGATAGTACACCAATAGGGGGCCATCGGGGTAGTACACCAATAGGGGGCCATGGGGGATGCCTACGCGTGGCTCTTACACCTGATGGTACATGGCCCATGCCCGCCGACCATGCTTCATGGCTAATATTTTTAAGGGATAAACACCTCCCCTAGTGTATATATATAGATATATATATATCTATATATATATATATATATATATATATATATCTATAGATAGATAGATATATATATATATATATATATAGATATATATATATCTATATATATACACTAGGGGAGGTGTTTATCCCTTAAAAATATTAGCCATGAAGCATGGTCGGTAGGCATGGGCCGTGTACCATCAGGTGTAAGAGCCATGCGTAGGCATCCCCCATGGCCCCCTATTGGTGTACTACCGCCGATGGAGGGATCTCGACACATTAAGTTGGGATCCTCCTCCTTGACTGATGAGATGAAGACTTTGATGCAAGGTCTAATTGGGTTTTGTTAGATTTCGAGGTGCTCTGCCTACGTGGCACCCCGCCCATACCGGTAATGAGTACTTTTCAAACACAAGGTATTTGAACACAAAAAGTGTATAATCATTGTCCACGTCTTGTGGTGGACTTAAACCCCATGACATCGCAATTTGGAGAGCGAACTACAAAGTCCTTTTCCAAGGCATCAAAATTTTTGAAAGCACGCAAATCTAAAGTTTGAAACTAGGATAGGGCTTTTCCTTCTAACGTCAATCCAAACCCTTCAACCAAGGTGCGAAGATCAAATACCTCTTTAGCTCGAGCCACTTGTTTGAATGCCGCCAGATGATTGTACGGTTCTCCTGAGCCATTAAACTTTTTTACCCATTTCTGAAAATGTGATGGTCTTGTTTTGTTGCACGATGGCCTAAACCTTGTAGATACTAGTGGTGTATGATATGATGATGTAGGTGGTGGTCCTGTTGGCACTCTGACTATTAGATGACCACTTGTGGCATGCGTGTGTACTGAACCAACTGGTTTGGGTTCCATTGGATCACTTGGTGTTACTAGTCCTTCTACAAAAGACACTCTTAGTGCGCTTGGTGTTGGCACTGATGTTCGATGTGATATAGGCACATGAGTTCTAAAATCCAACTTCACTTGTTTCCATTCTAGAGACAGTCATCCCTAGGTACATGAAGCCTCGCACTTCATCTTCCAATAAGAGATTCCATTCTTGTCCATACTTATCTAGTGGAGTACAACCTCTGACTGATGAGAAAGTATTTATGTTTTTGTACCACCCGAGGCTGTGGAACACCATCGGATATTTGAGTCGGAATGCTTTGTCAAATCTTCATCTAAGAGAGCTGACCATGCCGAGCATTTTTAACTCTCTCTTTTTTCTATAAGTGTATATTTCTGATCCTACATTTCATTGGTTTTAATATCAAACATCTCCACCCTCTCAGCCTGCCTCCTCTCTAGGGACTTCTTCCCCATTGCTCAATGTTGAGCCTCGCCTCCTCCCATTTTATCTTTTCTTGCTCTAGATGATGCACTTTGGCAGACAACTCCATCTCCTTCCCTTCAAGCATGGTGACATTCTTCAAGGATTTTTCTTTCTCTTTAACTTGCCTGGCTAGCTCCCCTGTTAATTCCTTGATTTCTTCTTTTTTTTCTGCAAAATCCTTTCGGCCTCTTGTTTATTTTATGTGGCCTACTCCAGCTGGTTTTGTAGGGTCTCCATATCTTTGTGGGCTACTGTCCAAACGGCCCTCCACCTGTTGCTTGTTCTGTAGGAGCCCTTCATTTTCTGCTCCCCAATCAATGCACTAAACATGAAAAATATCTCTCTCTTTCTTTAGCTACTCTCCATCGTTTCAGGCCTTAGTGAGCTCATTGCCCATTTACTGCACTTTTTCTCTCAATCTAGTGATCTCCTGCTCTTTAGCATTCAGCTCCCACATCCTTTGGAAGAGCAAGGATACTACTCCTATATGCATCGTCTGTGTGAGCATTGAGACGTGCTCTTGCATTCTGTGGAGCTCCTTTGGATTACTTAATAGTGTGTCATTGATTCTTTCCGAGGTGTTCAATTTGTTCAATGTATGTGAGATCCCACTGCCCCCACTATGCACCGGCGGATTCCCGGATGGTAGCAGCGGAAGTAGCTTCCTCTTCCGCAGGGCAGGGTTTCTCACTCGGGGGCCTCGCCCTTGAATGTTCGGGCAAGCACGAGACTAAGCTGGTGATCATTCCGAAAACCGAAACGGAGAAAATTTCCCATGCCCGAAAAACGGGGACGATTCCACCGTTTTTTTTCTTAACAAATTTTCTTAAAACGAGGTCAAGATACTGAACTAACCTTTATCTGAATAAACCAGATAGAAGGGAAACTATTACACACTTAACTTGAAGGAATCAATGCTTTTTTCCCAATTGAATCAGGCATAGCCATTGATCTATTCATTAGAGAAGTCTTCAGGCTATTATTTAACTACTCGAGTTCTAAGGGTATTCTTTTTAATCAATTTTATTATTAAAACTCTACTAATTCCAGCCCATCCGGCCCATGGGTTACCAACCACCACTGGAATCGGTAGAACCAGACAAGTACTCACCCACCCATAATTGAATGCCTTTCTTAACTTTTGCTTTAGAATACAGATACGCATACACTCCTCTTTAAACTTTAACTTATAAAACAATCCATTGATAAACAATTATTGGTTATAGATGTCATAACTCAAAATTTCTATTCAGTCCTTGTTTCTCACAAAACAATATCACTCTAGACTCTCCGTTGAGACCAACAGATCAGCAACGGGATCCAGTAAATAACAGATTACAATAATCTTCTCGTCATCATACATATATATATCTTCCATGACATATGCATGGGTGTCCTAAGCACCGCGAGCCTGTGCATCGCCTGGTCAGAACCCTCCAGGATCCTCCTTAGGTGTCCTGGCACTTCACTCAAAGACCTCTTCATTGGCCCTCGCCCATCGTACCAGAAGCACACCATTTTTCACCATACCCAGGCTGGTCAAGACCTGGGCAGGTTTCTGCCACGTGAGCCGTCCTTTGAACACTCCCCGCCAACTATTGCAACCGAACTTCCCTTAGAAAAAAACATATAACAAATGCTCCCTCCAGCATTCTGGCATAAGACAATCCTTTAAGAAAACAAGGTTTCTATGCAAGTTTTCAGTTTTGATTTTCTTTTGAAAACAATGGGTATATCTTAAGTCCGTATCCCAAGACTTCTAGATCACAAGTCTGGATTCCCAAGCAAAATTCCTCAAATTGTGTAATCTTGATCCTCATATCAAAATCAAAGGTCACAACTTAGTTTCAGATTCGGTGGGTGATTTGAGTGTAGTTTACTGAACTGGTCACATCGTCTTTTCTTGAAACTGATGAAGGAGTTATGTCTTTGTCATAGTAGTCTGATTCAGGGTTTGAGTCTGAAAAGGTTCTCCCTGAACTATCTTTCTCTTCGAAGGGTAATATTTCAATTACTACTTTACTGAATTTCATTCATTCAATATTTTGCTTAACTGAATTCAAAACTAATCACGAATTGCTATGAGAAATAAATTAATCATTTATCTAAAATTTTGACTTCGATAGTTTTTCTGAATTTTCTCATTACCATCCTAGAGAATATGAAATGGTAGAATTTTCTTTCACAAAGTGTTTACTTATTCATTTATCAATATTCATGGGATTTAAACATAGGATTAAAGAGAACTCATATTTTGATATAAAAATTTCTGTATGTATCTATTTATCCAAAAAATCAATTTTGATGAAAGTAACACTTTTATAATACGAAAAAAATTCTTTTATGCATCATTTTATGCATAGAAATTAATATTAGTGAAAGTAACACTTTTACAATTAAAAAAATTCTTTTATGTTTATGCATAAAAATCAATTTTGATGAAAGTAACACTTTTATAATAATAAAAATTTCTTTTATGCATCTATTTATGCATAAAAATCAATTTTGATAAAAGTAACACTTTTATAGTAAAAATATTTCCAAATATGCATCTTTCTATGCATAGAATTCAAATCTAATGAAAATCACACTTTTAAAATAAATAAAAAATTATCCAATATGCATCTTTCTATGCGTAGAATTTTAATCTAATGGAAATCACACTTTTATGATAAAAAGAAATTATCCAATATGCATCTTTCTATGCATAGAATTTAATTTTAATGGAAATAACACTTTTATAATAAAAATATTTCTACTATGCATTTTTCTATGCCTAGAATGAAAATAACACTTTTAGAATACACAAACGGTAGGGATTACTCTTTTTTATTAATAAAAGATAAAACTTATTTCACAAAATTTAATAAAATTTTTCCATAACCTCCTTTGTATGGCTGACCATTTTTTAATTTTTTCTATCCTCAAGTTACTTAAAAATTATCCCAAATGGTTTAAAGCATTCTAAACTAATCAAATTCCACTTTTAAAAGAGAAACAATATGAAAAGTTTAATTCTAACAAATTGATTACTTATCTAGGATAAAGAAGGGCTGAATTTAAGAATGAAGAGAGGGGGAAAGCCTTTCCAACAAGGCATAACATCATTTTTCATTTTTAAAGAAAATAAAAATTAGAAAACCATTAAAAGGAATAAAGAAAAAGTAGGATTTCTAGCTTACATGAATTTCTGTGAGCTTTCCTTTGGCTTGATGGTTTGAGGGATCTACTCTTGTTTGCAACAAGAGTGGCCACCAATTCTTTAGAAGAGGAAAAGGTCAAAAACTAATGAATTATCAATAAATTCACAGTTTTTGGCTCTGGGTAGGTGTAGAGTAACAGTGCATAAAACACTATTAAGCTTCTATATACAAAGGGGGAGACTTCTATTTATAGGAAAAAGTTTTTAGCTCTGGGTAGGAGTAGAGTAACAGTGCATAAAACACTATTAAGCTTCTACAAAGGGGGAGGCTTCTATTTATAGGAAAAAGTGAGCTTCTAACCAAGCAAACTGATTCTAGGATTTTCCAAATTAGTTTGGTCAATTTTTGACCATTTTTGGGTCAGTTTAGCTTACTTTTTGGAAGTGAGTTTGGAGAGGTTAAAAAGGTCATCGCCAAGTGGTTTCATACTATGTCCTGATCCCATCATCTTTCCATGGCCTTTTCTACTTGTTGTTGCACCCTTGCTTCTTCAGCCTTGTAGCGACGAACCTGTTCAAGGGCCTCCTACTTTTCTCAAGCTTTCGGTTCCCGCTCCTGTCTCACTGTCTCCTCACTGTCTAATATGACCTTCTTCCATAGGGCTTCTTCCTTAGCTTCATCCAAATCCTTTTGGTACTTCTTTCTTGGCCGTTCCTGCTCTTCATCTTCAATGGGCAACATGCCGAATAAGTCACCCAAATCAAGGGAGCCATAGGGGGTGAACTGCCAATCCCTTTGTAGAGCATGCTGTAAGTATTTTGTGAAATACTCTGGATGGTGGATTCTCGTTTTGGGCTTCTTCAAGGCATTTGTCATTTCTTTGTGAAAATAAGTAACCCAATTGTAAACAGCATCGGGATCCTGAATCAGATGGACGTGATTCAAGCTTGTGGTGGTGAACCTCTCATGGAATTTGATGTCCATCAAAAACCGCTCAAGCCCTAGCACTATCCCTATGCTCTAGTTTGAGCTGATCAAATCAATATGTGGGCTGCTCGTGGCCTGGCATAAGGTATTTGGTCTTGTCCTCTATCGAGAAGGTCTTCCTCTTTAGCTTATTTGTGGAGACTAGGAGATTGAAAGCGTTCGGCATCCATTGAAAATTTGACCTTATGTGTGGCCTTGTCAATCACGACCCACCCTTCTTCGGTTAAGGGGTTGTATGTGCCTAAGAAGGTGGCTACGTTATCTAAGTCAAGAGGCCACGGAAAACTTGTGACCATATCCCACAACCCAAGTTTTCCCAGCTTCCTTATCATGTCAGGATCCTTATACGGAGGTCAAAGCACTCCTCTCAGAGTTAAGTTCTACATTGTAGGGAGTGTCTCCTTTCTCCATTGGGACTATAACTTTCGTCCCCTGCACATCTTGCAGCATCTACAATGTGAGGTAGCTAGGCTCGGCTGGTGGTATGCATTTCCTCTTATTTCCCATGGAACCTTCTTCATTCATCTTCTCCTTGCCTTGCCCCTCTTCCATGTGTGCCTGCAAGTGTGCTACAAATGCAAAAATATCAAGAGGGCCTCACAAACCATTCGTGAAGGCATGTGGATGTATGTGAAGCTAGAACTTTGTGTGGATGATGGAGAAGATGATGGAGATGATGCATAAGCTATGTGAGGGAAGCAAATGCTTGAAGGAGAAGAGTGTGTGTGGGCAAGGTGTGTGTGTGTGTGTGGGTTTATGAGAGTTAAGGGGGTTGAGGAAAATTTGCAAGAGTTTGGCTAAAATGGCAGAATTTGCATTTTGCTTCATCGTAGCTCTATTTATAGCTTTTCACGCGTTTGTGGGGGCAAAGTCCGAGTTTGCGCACAAACTTGAGTTCTTCCCCGACTTTGCACGCAAAGTCATAACTCGCATGAAAACTCCAGCCTCATAAAATTTGCGACCATCATTGACCATTAGGCTCGCACAATTCTTGTCGATTATTCGGTTTTAAATGCATTGGCTTTGCGTATTGGGAAATGAGTTTGCGTATGACGTAAAAATGCAAAATCTGATTTTGCATGCAAAGTTGCATCGATTTTGTGATTTGCATCAAATCAAGACAATTCTTTTCTTGATTTGCATGTTGATTATTCGGTTTTAAATGCATTGGCTTTGCGTATTGGGAAACGAGTTTGCGTATGACGTCAAAATGCAAAATCTGATTTTGCACGCAAAGTTGCATCGATTTTTTGAGTGGGGTAGATTTGACTTTGCGCCACAAACTTTGACTTCGTAGGTCCTTTCCTTTGACTCCACAGGGGCCTTTTTGCGTGCAAAATTGCGACTTTGCGTTTTTGGCGAGTTTGCACCTTGGGGGGGGGGACTTTGCGTGTGCATGCAACTTTGCGCACAAACTGAGAGTTTGCAGGCAAGCCAACTTTGCGTACCAAGGGCATAATTTACGGGTCTTGTGATTTTGTGTGCAAACTGGGAGTTTGTGCACGCAAAGTCCCCACCAGTAGTGATTTTGGCACCCATATTTGGACCTTACAAGGCCTTAGCAGTATCCTATTCTCTTGATTGCCGTCTCTTAGGTTCTTGGGACTAGTTTCTCTCTTTAGTGATGCTTTAGGCACCCATTTCTGCTTTGTGTTAGGACATGTACCCAAAGAGAAACTCACTTCTTTTTGGGCCACTGTCACTCTTGACCTTCAGTTGTATCACAATGGAGGAACCTAAAGATCCCTCCCCCCTTCTTGTGCTAAATTCAGGTTTATTTGCAACAAGTGAGGTAGACATGTGAGGTTATTGAATTGCAATGTGAGCCGCCCCAATTGACACAGCCATGGTTAACCCAGGATGGTCTTCTCTTTCAACAAAACATTGGCATGTAGGACATGGAGGATGGTAGGATGTTGCTTGTTGCAGAATAAGATATTCAATTGGATTTCCCCTAGCTGTGTAAGAATAGGCAAACCTACTCCTCTCAACTTTACTTCTGACAAACGTAGCCTGGGTAATTGACCCATCTTATGCCAGGTATCATAAGACATTAGGTTCACAGATGCACCAGTATCCAGCATGGCGAATAGTGGGATCATGGTGTCGGCTACTGGTACATCTATGAGTACTCGAAGCGGCTCACCCTATCCTCCCTTTTGGTTACTGCATACACATCCAATAATACGTTAACACTAATATGGTTCTGTCTCTGCCGTGATTTGGTTGCACGCTCAAGTCCATGCCTAGTGGCTTCTTTCTTCCGCTCCACTTCCAAGGCCTCGTATGTAAGCGGGCCATAATACTTGTGTATTGTGATACTGTTGATAAATGTGGTAAACTCCAACACTTCCAAGGTTTCTAGCTGCATAGTACCTTGTGGAGTGATTTTTGTGACTTGATATGGGGGTCTGATGTGCTAAATTTAAGCTTGCGCTTATGATTCTTGACATCATACAGTAACACTAGGTCAAGCACCTATAACCTATCCTGATTTTTGGCCAATTGATTGTCAAACCATTGTTTTCGTCGACATTTCCCACTATCATTTTCTCCAAGCCAAGAACCTAGTTTCATCCAACTTTTCCAATTCAAAGAGGCGTTCTGTCCACTGTGATTCCTTCCATCATTCTTTCACGAAGACTTGGCACCAAAAACTCCCTTGGCATCACTGTCTCCAGGCCATAAGTTAGCCAAAATGGCGTCTACATAGTAGCAACCTTGTATGCTATTTGATACACCCATAATGTTGCAAGTAGCTTCTGCTCCCAATCACTTCACAACTCTGAAACTATCTTTGTGAGAGTATGAATTAGAGTCTTATTTGTGCTTTTCACCTAGCCATTGGCTTGAGGGGGTAGTAAGGGATAGATTTTATGTGGACTATCATGAAACCCTCTAGCAACTCCTTGATGACCTCATTCAGGAAGTGTGTACCTCTATCTGATACCAACTCCAAATGGCACCTAGATCATGTAATGATATTCTCATAAATGAATGGGAAATGTACTTGGCCATGGAGTGAGCATCTGCATTCTTGAAATCCCTGGCTTCTGCCCACATGGTGTAGTAATCTTTACCAACCAAAATATACTTGGCCTGAGTAGCTTTTGCTGCTACACTAATCGTTCCCTACAAAATCTAATCCCCACTTCTCAAAAGGTTTGCTTACTATGATGGTAGTAAGTGGATTGTAATATGCAACTCGTGGCTATGCTACCCATTGACATTCATCATAGTGCTTTATGCATGCTGCAACATCCTTGAATAGAGTTGGCCACCACCAATAACCACTCTGTAGTATCTTCTTGGCTGTAATATCTGCCGCAAATCCTCAGGGTGCGTGATATAGTTTTCTGCTTTAGTTGTCTCTACTTGTTGCACTACGGTAGTTGGTGCATGAGGTTGCGGTCCCAACACTGGTCCCAGCAACACGGCAATGGTGTAGTCATGTGGGGAATCTCCGCTAATACTCTTGGCTGAGCTTAGATCTTTGAGCCAACAGCTGTCCTTGTGTGACCACACTTACCCCAATAAATGCATTCCATTGTTCTGCTTGTACGTGCTAGTATATGCTTGCAGGCCACTCCCGTGCAGCTCTCCTCGCGACAAGCTATCACTGCCTTATAATGCACATCATTGGCCTTGAATTGTACTAAGGATTTCAGCTTGGACAACTCCTCCTTCATCTCAACTCTTCCTTAGAATCCAGAACTGGCTAGAAAGTTAATGGTGGGATTGTGTAGGTCATTGGACTTGATCTGGCGATTGCCGTAGCCGAGATCGTGCTAGGAAAGTCATCCTCAATTTCAATAGCCCTTTTGTAGAATGTTGTCCATGTGCATCCGGCCTTATCATCTTGTTAAACGCTAGACCTTGATACACCAAGTGGTGATGTAGCCCCTTCAAGAACTGATCTTTCATGTAAAAATCAGTCAATCTCTCCCCTTCTGAGCATTGTGAATTTAGGTGGTTCATTCTGAATATAAAATCTCTCATAGTTTCCCCATCAGCCCTCTCGGCATTGAAAAGTTGAGAAGCTGGGTGAAATAGATGTACATCCCTTTTGAAGGCTTTCTTAAACAGATGTTTCATTCGATCATACAAGACCTTGTCCTCCTCAGTGAGAGAACGTAACCCGCTTTATAATTCATTGTAAGACCAAAGGCACTTATTTTTATTTAATCATTGGTCTCTCTTGCAGCTTCACAAACCTTCTCAAACTTTGTGATGAATACTTTAGGATCCGAAATCCCGAGGTATTTTTCCACTTGCTTTGCTATGGTTGTTGCTTTAGTGAATGCTTAATGATCGCCTCTTTCTTCTAGTGCTCTGGTGGCAACTCCTTGGCCGATTGCTATCCAGAACTGATTAACATCCAATCTAGTCCCTGTCCCCATAACCTGGTCCTGTTGCTAGGGCGAAGGATCCTTCCAGTCTTGACGGTGGGAATCTTGGGCCTGGAGGTATAAATAAACCCTCGTGAACCTGGCATTGGCATGTAGGAACTAGAGTCTCCTATTCCAGGCCTAGGTTTGAATTTCGTGGGCCCGCACCCCACAATCCCGCTACTACTCATTCTTGGACCAAAAGGCATGCTCCTAAACAATTGGTCCTGAAGAGCAGGTAACGGCCACATCGGGTGTGGACCACTGAAACTACCATTGAGGCCTCCTGAAAGCACAGGCTGTGAAAAACTCGGCGGGGGTAGTGGCATTGTACTGGGACTTGCACCAATAGAAAAATCAAATGTAGGGGTTTGTACTTCTTCTCGACTTGGACCTGGTGCTTCAAAGGGAAATTTGGACGTAGGCGGCAACCCTTTAGGCAATACCGAAAATGATGCTTCAGCCTTCTCTACCCTCGAGTCTTCTAACAAGGGCCCTTTCCCTTTTCCCATATAAAGCAGTGGTGGCAACTTGATTTTTACTCCTCTGGGACTTAATCAGGGTGTCGAGGAACTCATACAGTTTATTAATTGTCGTTTTCTCATGCTCCCCTTTCATCATTTCTACAACGCAAAGTCTAAGCACACAACCTCCACCCTAACTTTGCGCGCAAACTCCTCACAAGAAGGTGTGCAAAGTCTTGCTTACGCAAACTCCGACGAAGTCCCTGCAAAGTCCAAGGTCACACAAAAAATCTTATGGATTTTGTGCACAAACTTCGAGAAGAACATGCAAACTCAAGTTCTACGCGAACTCAACTTTGCATGCAAACTCCTTGGTCAAACAAGGCATGCAAACTCACTTTTACATGCAAACTAGGAGTTCACGCAAAATCAACTTTGCATGCAAAGTCCCATGTTGACTTTGCGTGCGAGGGTCAACTTGGTCAGTGAGATTCTTGACGCTGATTGTTTGTGACCATGCGGCAATCTCGTTGATTGGGCTGCAAAATGCCGCCAGTGCTTGCACGATTGAGAGGGACCTGCAAAATTAAATGCTCTACGAGTTTGCGCGCAAGCTTATGACTTCGCACGCAAATTGAGAGTTTGCGTGCACGCAAAGTTATAGAAATTGAAAAATAGAGAGCAAAAAAAAGTAGAAATAAGGAAAATTAAGGGTAGATTGACACAAATAAAAGGGTATTAAGGCCATTAAACTAGGAAGAACAACAATTTAAAAGGTATTACAATGCAAAAAATCAAAAATTTAACAAATTAAATAACTCAATACATAAAGGAAACTCAAACCAAAAAAACTAAGCCAAAATTGAGAATGACGCTTCCAATTTTGCAATTGGATGTGTATTGGCCCACAACCTAGTGAACATAAGTTAGATTATCCTGTAAAAGCTTTACAAGCAGGCAGTTGAATGATGCTAAGGTAAACTACACAACCACTGAACATGAAGGATTGGCTATGGTGTATGCTGTGAAGAAATTCATGCATTATCTTCTAGCTAATCAATTTATCTTCTTTGTAGATCATCAAGCCCTACTCCACCGGTAGAATAACGCCTTGGATGCTTATTCTTCTAAAATTTAACCTCACTCGCAGATCATATGTCCAGAATACCCTTTGGCGAACTGCCAATTGGAGTCGACGATGATCTAGTAGATGCTACCCTATTTATGGTCGACTCCATTCCTCAATGCAGTGAACATATAATTGAATTCCTAGCACCTGGGGGCTGACTAATGTCCAAAAATTGGGTAAGCAAAAGGCTAGACAAATAATCAAAGAAAGTGCAGATTATCAACTCATTGCTGGACAATTGTACAAGAGAGGCAAGGATGATATTCTCAGGCATTGCCCTAGGGAAGATGAAACTTTGCACGTCATGGAAGAGGCCCATCAAGGAGTAGCAGGTGGTCATTTTGCAGCCGATATCACAGCTCGCAAAATTTTGCTCATAGGCTATTGGTGGCCATTTTTTCAACAGTTTTGGACTCAACTCCCAAGGGAAATTACAACCAAGGTCAAAGTACTAGCCTTGAAAGCTCTCTTGTTAATGTAATCGTGTTAATTTTTCTCAATGTATCTAATTAAAAAACCCCTCCTGTTGAACTCACATGGTATACTAACATTTTTTGAGGTGAACCCCCCCGAGGTTGCACGTGGAACTCAGGCCAGATATATCATCACAGGAATCGATTATGTCACTAAATGGACTGAAGCTTGAGCTGTCAAAACGATTGACGCTTTAGCAACAGCACAATTCATGTACGAAAACATAATCATGCAATTTGGTTGCCCTCTCAAGATTGTAAGTGACCACCAGGGCACGCATTTCCTAAATGAGACCATTGAGATATTGACTGAAAAATTTATGGTCACATAGGAAATCCACCCCATACCCCCGCGTGCGGATGGCCAGGTAGAAAGCACTAACAAACTATTAGTGGCCATTCTTACAAAGACTGTAAGCACAAACGAACAGATTGGGAACTAAAGCTATCCGCAGCCTTATGGGCTTATCACACAACATATAAGGTTACAATAGGTTGTACTTTGTTTAAGCTCGTATATGGGCTTGAAGCTGTAATGCCATGGGAATTTCTTGTCCCCTAAGGCTAGCTGTTGCCAAAAAATGGGATGGACATGAGATTTCTGATCGTATCCACATCCTAGAAAAACTGGATGAAGAGTGACACCTTGCACTTCAAGGGCTAACCACCAAGAAACAATGCAGGAAACAATGGTTTGATCAGCAAAAGACAAAAACATTCATGAGGGAGATATGGTAGTCTTGTTTGGTGTAAGAGACAAAAAATGGAAACTTAAATATGCCAACATGGGACCATTCAAGGTATGTGAGATAACCCTCCAAGGGACTATTCGTGTAGAAACTATAGATGGGGTTGAAACTATTGGACTTCTCAATGGTAGTAAGTTCAAGCAATACTATGACCCCTTGACCATTGAAACCATCCAAGTGGCTCGCAATAGGCAAGCTACTAAAGAAAAAGAGTTGAAATGCATTTAAGATGGTATCAAAAAGGTAAAGATCACGAGGCAAAAAACAAAGCAAGATGCCAAGCGAATGTGTGGACATATGATGTATTCGCTTGCGAAACCAATGACGTCGCATGTCCTCCCCCTTTTCGTACCCAAATCGAATTAAATGGCCACAGTGGTAAAGTATTGTATAATGCCTTAATTGATTCAGGTGCTAGCCATAACCTCATATCCTTTGATGCTTGGAATCGATTGGGAAGGCCTGCCACAACCCACACCCAACGTCAGTGAAGGGCATGAATAGGCAAACATCTTATGTCATTAGTGTTTTAATACAACCATCCAATACAACCATCCATTGTGCTAATGGCCATATGGAGGGCTGCTTTCTGGGTAATGCCTGCAAGAGAGCTATCTAAAAATGTGCTTTTAAGTTGCACTTGGATGTTTACAATAAAGTGCCAATTTGACTGGGAAACAAACTCGATCACAATGGTAATCCCTACTTGCCCTACAGCTGCACTCTGCACGCACTATGTACCCCCAATCCTCACCAAGTGGCCCAACATCCATGGAGTTAACATCTCATCCAACACCTCTTCAACTAACTCTTGACACTACTAACATCACTCATGCAGTGCGACTATCTAACAACCAAAGCCCCACCGAAGGCAACTCAGCAGAATGTTAAATGGCACTGGGTCCCTAAGCAAAGATCCCTGCTAGCTCCAAGCCCTAAATAGTACAATCTCAAGCCCAAACAACCTTGCCACATCGATGGGTACCCAAAGCGTTACTCAGAGCCCAAGGCTATTACGAGGGTAACATCTATATTTGGATCCCCAAGGATCAATCTCAACAAACACCCCCTCAACCACAAGCCTTCAAGTTGACACAAGCCACTATTAAGGGTAAAGAACCAATGTTATCCCCACTCCCGTCTCCCTTGATGAGCCCCACTCCAACGTCTAGTGGCTCGCACTCAATGCTATTCGAATTAGGGGAATCTTAGACACCATCATACATCCACAAACCCCCTGATGATATAGTGCTCATCTTCCCCCCACCTCGCCTCCTACAAAGAACACCCTCCCATGAATAGATTAGCTACAGGAGCTGACTATTGATGAAAATAAATCCCCATCCCCAAGCTCATCACCAAGGGTACTTCAACTATCCCAAGCTGCGGATATAATTAAACGCCATATGCAAGCACCTAGATGGTGGTTTAGCAAATTCTCCAAATCTCAAGCCACCAAGCCCGACACTGACAGTGTATTCAAATCTCAAGCTCACCCACCCGACAACCAAATTTCAATATTTGTTGTGTCGAGGTGGAACCCGAGGAAGATCTGCTCACATCTTTCCAGCATTGGATACCATATGAGGAGGAACGACGAGTGGAGTATGAGAGCATATTTTTTCAACAGTTTTGGACTCAACTCCTAAGGGAAATTACAACCAAGGTCAAAGTACTAGTCTTGAAAGCTCTCTTGTTAATGTAATCGTGTTAATTTTTCTCAATGTATCTAATTAAAAAACCCCTCCTGTTGAACTCACATGGTACACTAACATTTTTTGAGGTGAACCCCCCCGAGGTTGCACGTGGAACTCAGGCCAGATACATCATCACAGGAATCGATTATGTCACTAAATGGACTGAAGCTTGAGCTGTCAAAATGATTGACGCTTTAGCAACAGCACAATTCATGTACGAAAACATAATCATGCAATTTAGTTGCCCTCTCAAGATTGTAAGTGACCACCAGGGCACGCATTTCCTAAATGAGACCATTGAGATATTGACTGAAAAATTTACGATCACATAGGAAATCCACCCCATACCCCCGCGTGCGGATGGCCAGGTAGAAAGCACTAACAAACTATTAGTGGCCATTCTTACAAAGACTCTAAGCACAAACGAACAGATTGGGAACTAAAGCTATCCGCAGCCTTATGGGCTTATCGCACATCATATAAGGTTACAATAGGTTGTACTTTGTTTAAGCTCGTATATGGGCTTGAAGCTGTAAAGCCATGGGAATTTCTTGTCCCCTAAGGCTAGCTGTTGCCGAAAAATGGGATGGACATGAGCTTTCTGATCGTATCCACATCCTAGAAAAACTAGATGCATCATTGGCACAAACAACCTGTCTGCCATGAACAGATGTAATGTCCTCAAACCAATTTCTGTGATGGGTCGTGTCCTTAGAAGCACCGCTATCCAAATACCAAGTATCAGTGGTGGCCAAAGATGCATCAATACCCTCTGACACTGGCTCAATAAGAGCATGAGCATGTATAGCATGTGAAGTACTGCACTCCCCCCTTGTGTCAATGATCTCCTGGTCCACAACACCAAAGGCAAAATCCTTGTCATCTTGGGCATAGTGTGCATGAGAAGAGGCATTTGAATTTTCAGAGCAGCAGGTGCCACAAAATTACTGTTTGTAGTCCCCCTCTTCTTCTCATTAGCAATCCTCTTCTGACACTCTGTAATAAAATGACCAGGCTTTTTGCAGTAGTTACATGTACCCTTCTTCTTAGATCCATGACTTGCATGAGAGCTTGCATTCCCCTCATTTTTGGGCTGAAATGCATTGCTGTATTTTCTCTGAAAATTACCTCCCTTTGACTTAAATTTGCCCTTTCCCTGCATGGCAAGAGCTTGCTCACCTTGGCGGGATGAATGAGCAAAATTAGAGGTTCTTTCCTCTTCTTGTAGGAGCAGCCCTACCAACTCATCAAATGAGACAGGGGCAGCCCTAAGCATGATAGACAAAGAGGTAACAAATGTGCCAAATGACGGAGCCAGGCTATTGAGAGTGATAGTGACAAGCTTTCTGTCCTCTATCTCCTCATCAACACCTGCTAATTGATCTCTAAGATCAGTAATCTTTGCAATGTGCTCTGTAATTGTCTGCCTTTCTTCCATCTTCAACTCCTTGAGTTGATTTCTCAAAGCTAGCACTCTAGCTTCATTCTTGACATGGTACATGAATTCCAATTTATCCCAAGTAGCTTTAGCATATTTGTAGGACTTGATGGTAGACATAATGTGCCTCTTCACACTGAGAGGGAAATCAAGGACAGAGCCTGGGCATTTCTCCTATCAAACCTCCTTTGCTCCTCCAATAAGGCGGGAGTAGGAGCTTTGGATGAAGATGAACTAGCTGCAGCAGCATCGTCACCACTCACAATATCCCACAGTCCCTTGTTGCGCCAACCAAAATGTTGCAGAGCATAAATGACCACAAGGCATAGTTTGGACCTTCCAATTTGTCCCCATCTGTAATAGTGCCAAAGTTCTCTGAAAGAGACATAGTGCCTGCATAAATAACTGACTGCAAATACTGCAAGTAAAACACAATGCAACCAAGAGCAAATAGGCTCCTTGCAACACAGAGCAAATAGGCTCTTTGTAATCACTGCCAAGGCATAAACCACTGCACCTCAAAACTGAAAATGCATCCAATCACTTGCCAACACAATCTGAAATTGCAAGCTGGCAACTGTGTCCAAGCAAGAGGTACCTGTTCACCGAGATCCTGTAAGGATGAAAGGGATTTTTACAAGGAACAAATTCGTGTTGAACAGGAGCGTGCTGTATGCTAAATGAATTCATAGCCCACAAAAAGTCAACTTTTGAAGCGTAGCTCAGAATGAAATTCTGAGTGCACGAACAGCTCCAAAAGGGGGGTATTACTCCAAGACACTTGCCAAGACACTTGGCTCCACAGCTCCAGGAACACCAAGATTGATTTCAAGAGCTTAACTCCACCAATCAGTTTGTAAACTGCGCGTGCGCGGCAATGCGGAAACTAAACAAACTTTCTCTTGGTAAGCCCAGAGAGTAGGCGACCTGAAGTAGAGTAGGGCAGCAATGGCTGAAGTAAACCGAAGAAATCTCACGACCAACTGTCAGGAAACAAGCTGGAAAGTGGAGCGAGTTGAATGTCAGATCGAAAACAGCACAGGAGCACCAAGGAACTTGCCGCGAGATGGAAGGCAAGGCTGAATCTGGGTTCTAGTGACGAATGCTCTGATACCACATGAAGGAACAAAGATGGAGACAAGGAGTGAACACGAGTGAACGAATGTGCTCACACAAGAAAGCTCCAATAGATGTTCGATAGATAAGAACATAAAAAAGACTAAGTACTAGACTAGCCTACAAGGTCATATCTTTGTATATGTCTATAGCTTTGCTTTGTATACGCAGTAGGGGTCTGGACCAAAGTGACAAGCTTTTTTGTAGTTATTTGACCACATGAGCTCGCTGCAAATTAATTAAATCTAGCCTACTGTAAATTAGATGCCAACCATGTTATATATTTTTTTTGCTTCCACCATGACCTGTTTCTAGGGTTGATGACTTTCAAGGAATTTTGTTGCTACAAGTATTAAATTGTAGGGGAAAAAACCCTGTGGGAGAAAAAGTACCCTAGGGTTGTATTATTTTTTGCAAGAGTGGTTGGATGATTTAAGACATTGGTTGCATGTTGTGTGAGTACAAGGGTTGAACAAAAAAGAGTGCCTAATGCTTGTGTCCAAGGATGGGACACCCTAGGATGCATACACAGAATTAAGATTTTTGAACATATGCTATGCAAGGAAGGGTATATGATGGGTTCTTGTAGAAGTGGATGTAGCATTTAGAGTGCCACTTATAGCGCTCCAATAGCTGTCATTACTTCTAAAAGGATTTGTGTTGTCGTCTTCTATAAAGTTTCATATCTTTTCATTAGTTCATTAAATTTTTTTTATTTTGTAGCTAATGCTTTATCTATAGTCTTGGCTTTAGTAGTAGTACTTCCACCATTACATTTGCTGCATACATGAGAGAGAGAGAGAGAGAGAGAGCCCATCTATAGTCATATTCATATGTTAAGAGAGAGCAGATAGGCTATCTGGTCCTATGTGTTGTGTGTGTGTGTGTGGGCGCGTGCACGTGTATGTGTGTGTGTGTAGAC
>NC_141089.1:44927454-44979954 GCF_041138505.1 Cibotium barometz | reverse complement strand
GGGGCCTTTTTCATAGTTCCTAGCTCATAGAGTAACCGGCAATATATTCATATAACAGAATGGAATCTCCGTGGAAGATCAGCAAGATCAACCCACAGATCCATATAAAAGAGCTATGGACTCATCCGTTGAGGACCAGCAAGGTCAATCAACCAGATCCATGCCCGGTTTCAGAAAACAACTCTTATTCCTTGTTCCAATATCTTCCATGACGCATGTGGCGGTATCTTCGGCGACCCAGAGCCCGAGCACCGTATGGTTAGCACCCTCTAGGATCCTTCGCAGGTGACCTAGCGCTTCACTCATAGGTCGCTTCCTTGGTCCCTCATCCACCGTACCGGAAGCTCACCATTTAAATCGAACCGAGGCTGGTCAAGACCTCGATCGACCTTGCTACACGAGACGTCCTCATTTGACTCTCCGTCAGCAGTTGTAACTTTATCAGTTCGGTCTTCATGACCTTAATCCTTAAGACGGTCAAAATGCTTCCCCAGCATTCTTGACATAAAACAGTCATTTACAAACAGTCACAAAATACAGTTTCTATAACGAACTCTTGTCTTTCCACATTATCCACTCTCGGACCACATTACTTATTCCACATTCCATTCAATGTGTACTCATTCTCATCCATTCACTCATATAGACTACACATTATTTCACATACACATACACATTCACATTCATTATTCTACATACATATCCATGTTCATACGTCCACATCTTACATCCGATTTCACATTCATACATACGCATCTACATGCATACATCCACATCCACATTCATACATCCATACTTCCATTTCCACATCCACACATCCAGATTCACATTCATACATCCACATTCACATGCGTACATCCATTTTCACATCCTCATTTATACATCCACATTCACATACATACATCCACATCCGTATCTACATCCATACATCCACATCCATATCTTCATTCATATTCATACATACACATCTACATGCATACATCCACATCCACATTCATACATCCACACTTCCATTTTCACATCATTCACATTCATTCATCCATTTCCACATTTATACATACGCATCTTCATGCATACATCCACATCCACATCTTCATTCATATTCATACATACACATCTACATGCATACATCCACATCCACATTCATACATCCACACTTCCATTTCCACATCATTCACATTCATGCATCCATTTCCACATTCATACATACGCATCTACATGCATACATCCACATCCACATTCATACATCCACACTTTCATTTTCACATCATTCACATTCATACATCCATTTTCACATTCATACATACGCATCTACATGCATACATCCACATCCACATTCATACATCCATACTTCCACTTCCACATCCACACATCGACATTCACATTCATACATCCACATCCACATCCACATCCACACATCCATACATACACATCCACATTCACATTCACATCCATATTTACATTCATACATCCATATTACATCCATTCTCGCCCTAACACATCCCATATACATCTTATCACATCTCATACACAATCTTTTATGCGACTTCCTATGCATAAACTCAATTTAGATGAGAATTGACACTTTAATGCATCTTCCTATGCATAAATTCAATTTGGATGAGAATAACACTTTTGAATTGAAATTCTATTCTTTTATGCATCTTCCTATGCATAAATTCAATTTAGATGAGAATGACACTTTGAATTAAAAATTAAATTTTTATGCATCTTCATATGCATAAATTCAATTTGGTAGGAATTACACTTTTTAGATAAAAGAATTTCTCTTATGCATCTAAGTTATGCATAAAATCCATTTATGATGAAAAATCACACTTTTAGTATAAAAAGAATATCTTTTATGCATACCTCTATGCATGAAATCCAATATGATAAAAGTAACACTTTTACAATAAAATAATCAACTTTTATGCATACCTCTATGCATGAAATTCAAATATGATAAAAGTCACACTTTTATAATAAAATAATCAACTTTTATGCATACCTCTATGCATGAAATTCAATTATGATAAAAGTCACACTTTTATAATAATATAATCAACTTTTATGCATACCTCTATAGATGAAGTTCAAATATGATAAAAGTCACACTTTTATAATAAAATAATCAACTTTTATGCATGAAATTCAAATACGATAAAAGTAACACTTTTATGTTAAAATAATCAACTTTTATGCATACCTCTATGCATGAAATTCAATTATGATAAAAGTCACACTTTTATAATAAAATAATCAACTTTTATGCATACCTCTATGCATGAAATTCAAATATGATAAAAGTAACACTTTTATAATAAAATAATCAACTTTTATGCATACCTCTATGCATGAAATCCAATTATGATAAAGAAACACTTTTATATTAAAATAATAATCTTTTATGCATACCTCTATGCATGAAATCTAAATATGATAAAAGAACACTTTTATATTAAAATAATAATCTTTTATGTATACCTCTATGCATGAAATCCAAATATGATAAAAGAAACACTTTTATATTAAAATAATAATCTTTTATGCACATCTCTATGCATGAAATCCAAATATGATAAAAGAAACACTTTTATATTAAAATAATAATCTTTTATGCATACCTCTATGCATGAAATCCAAATATGATAAAAGAACACTTTTATATTAAAATAATAATCTTTTATGCATACCTCTATGCATGAAATCCAAATATGATAAAAGTAACACTTTTATAATAAAATAATCATCAATTATGCATAACATAAAAAATTAATTTCTCCATGATTACAATAAAATTCTTTCAAATAATCTAGATGATAATTCCTAGAATATAGTAGGAAGTTCTCTTTTCATGCTTTGAATGAAATTATTTTATGTGTAATTTTTATAAAAATTTTGCCATAGCTCCGCTACTATGACTGATAAATCTCAATTTATTTTGAAAGATAAAGCTTATCATTAAGGGAATGATTAGAATGATCCCTAATTGGATCATTAACCCAATAATGGATTGAATCATCAATATTCATGAAATACATAAACTAAAAGCATAGAAAAAAGCCATTAATTTGGCCTCAAGCATAGATTAATCTTGAATTAAGGAAAAGCTTTATGAAAAGCTTCATTTGGATTGAGAATGGGTCATGAGTATGACCATTTTTTGAGTGAGAGAGAGAAATTACATAAAAATCATTAGAATTAAGCATAAATAGAAATTTATGTAATTCTTTACTATCATTAATCAATTAACTTCAATAGCATTCATCAAATTATGTAACTCTTCACTACCATTCATCAATTAACTTCAATAGCTTTCAAAGACCATTCCACTTAAGCTTCTCAAGCTTGAGAGGGGTTGAGAAGAGAGAAGCATTGAGAAATTATAGAAAAGATCAAAATTCACCATTTACCTTACAAATTGCTTGATTCTTTGTTCACGATAGAGGCCCCCAACCAATCAATTGGTTTAGTATGTTGATGGAGTCACCAATGGGGATTGAAGAAAGAGGGAAGCTCCAATTTCTTCAATTTGGAGAGAATTTTAGAGAATAGTAGAAATTAGCATTATTTCAGCATAACTTTAGTATAGTAAAATTCTCCTATTTTTTTCAAAGGACTCGTGTTCTATTTATAGGAGAGGGAAGCTCTAACCAAAGCTAACTGAATTCTAGAATTTTCCAAATTCAGTTTGGTTGAATTTGGACTAGATTTGGATCTAGTTTAGTTCCTTTTTGATTCGGTTTGGTTCTATTTTGATTTGGTTTGGTTCTAGAGAGAGGAGAGATAAAAATATCACATGATTTTTTAGTTTAAAACTCATTCAAGCATGTGAAGTATGCACCTCCTTTAAGGGACTCCCCTTCCTTACATATGTGTCAAAATGGAATCATTATACCCAAAATATCTCATATTTTTAATATTGCTCATAGTTTTTTACTAATAAACCTTGTACATTTTCAACTCTTCATCTTATGTGAGCATTTACTAATTTTTGGATACCCAAAATATCTCATATTTTTTATATTACTCATAGTTTCTTACTAATAAACCTTATACATAGTCAACTCTTCATCTTATGTGAGCATTTACTCATTTTTGGGTATCTTCTTTTTCAAATTAAATTTATCTCCTCCCTACACATGGATTGATGCTATTGGCCCATAGGAACCTTAATTGGACCATAATCCAAAAATTTCTGAAAATCTAGACCCTTAGGCTAAGATCCTCTATACCCATTTCCAATAAATTTCAATTGCACATTGGAAAGTTCTTTTTGAATTTCTGTTTCAGGGGAATTCATTTTAATAATATGAGAAATTTTTCTATCTAAAAATATTCAAAATCTGAATATTCTCTCTCTAGAATATTTTCTCTCTCTATGTCAAAATAGGCAGAGACAAGATCTTTTATATTTCTGAAGAGGGGATTGATTACAGGGGAAGATGCTCGACATCTTGAGAGGCTGGGGAGGAATCTTACAGCCGGAGTGTTCACACTTAGGGCACTAAAAATGACAAAAAGACCAAAAAGCCTTGAATTTATAACTCAATAAGTGCAGGGTCAGCCCATAACATACAATTGGCATGACCTGCTATAAATACAAGGGTTTGAGTCTTTAATTACAAAAAGAGAGGCTAGGGAGGAATCTTACAGCCGGAGTGTTCACACTTAGGGCACTAAAAATGACAAAAAGACCAAAAAGCCTTGAATTTATAACTCAATAAGTGCAGGGTCAGGCCATAACATACAATTGGCATGACCTGCTATAAATACAAGGGTTTGAGGCTTTAGTTACAAAAAGAGAGCTTAAAAAATAATGGGCCACTTAGTACCGCTGTGAGGTACTGTTGGAATTAGGGTTACAGGAAAGCACACAAAGCTTGGAGAAGAAGCAGCAAGAATGCACACAACACAAAGTGTATTAGATTGTGTCAATGTACAAAAGATAAGTTAGCCCTAGAAGGATGGGCGTATATACAAGCCGGGGGAAAAAACCTCCTAAAGAGGGAAAAAGTGCCCCGGCGGTCCTAAGTGTGTTCACACACATCACTGCCTATATATATGGCAACAAATCCCCCCTGGGAGTGATGGTGTGAACGAGAGCTGGCACTCATGTATAGGGGAGTGCCATGCCCGAAGTAGATCAATCCACAAAGGGGAGCAAGCCCAAAGCTTTGCGGAAAGCTTCAAACTCACGAGGAAGCGCCTTTGTGAAAAGATCGGTGAGGTTGTCCTGTGTTGGCACATAGGCCAAGCTGATCTCTCCTGCTGAGAGTCTCTCCCTTACATAGTGATAATGCACCTCAATGTGCTTTGTGCGAGCATGAAAAACTGGGTTTCTCGCAACTGCCAATGCGCTCTGACTGTCAGTGAAGATAGAGGTGGCAGACTCCTGTCCAACACCCAAGTCAGTCATAAGCCGTCTGAGCCACACACACTCAACCGTAGCTGTGAAAGCTGCCCTGTACTCAGCTTCACAACTAGAAGTGGCCACAGTAGGTTGCTTCTTGCTCAACCAAGATATGCATGAGCTACCGAGCATGAAACAAAAACCACTTGTGGACACTCTTGTGTCATAGCAACCAGCCCAATGTGAGTCCGAAAAAGCATGTAAATCTGGCGGCAACGATCCCCCCTTGGGATAAAACAACCCAAGATGTATGGTGCCACTCAAGTAGCGAAAGATGCATTTAACTGCCTTCCAATGCTGAGACCCTGGGCTATGCATAAACCTGCTCACCTGTGAGACTGTAAACTGAATGTCCGGCCTCGTAATGCATACATAAATGAGGCAACCAACAGCTATCTGATAGAGTATGACATCAAAGTGATCTCCAGCATCATGAAGACTCAACTTCAAACCTGCCTCCATTGGAGTAGCAATAGGCTTGCAGTCTTCAAGGCCAAATCTCCGCAACAATGTCTCAATATACTTTGTCTGACACAAAGCAATACCTCCATCACACTGCTTAAATTGTATCCCCAAATAATAATGCAAATGCCCCAAATCTGACATCTCAAAAGAGGCATTCAAATCAGCCTTAAAATCAGCAATATGACTCTCATTTGGTCCTGTGAGCAGCATGTCATCGACATAGAGAGCAATGATTAGATGTACACCATCCACACGTTTAACGTACAAAGTGCTTTCTGTTGGACTATTCTGAAACCCATGTGCAGTCAAATATGCATGTATCTTTTCATACCAAGCTCGTGGAGCTTGCTTTAAACCATATAAAGCCTTTTTCAACCTGCACACTTTGTTTTCCTGCCCTCTTTGAACAAAACCACGAGGCTACGATACATACACCTCCTCATGCAAATCTCCATTCAAGAACGCAGTCTTTATGTCCAGCTGATGTACATTCCAACCATTATGAGCTGCCAATGCACAAATGCTACGAATGGTAGTCATACGACAAGTGGGAGCAAAGGTCTCATCAAAATCAATGCCCTTTTCTTGAGCATAACCCTTTGCAACAAGTCTAGCCTTATAGCGATCAACACTGCCATCTGGCTTTCGTTTCAACTTAAAAACCCACTTACATCCACCAATGGCCTTTTTACCAATAGGCAAATCACACAAAGACCATGTACCATTCTTCATTATAGCATCATATTCACTTTGCATTGCAGCCAACCAATTTTCTGAATTTTGTGCCTCATCAAATGAAAGAGGTTCTTCCTCTTCACACATACTAGACACAGCCAAAGCATAACAATCTGATGTATAAGAGGCATGCTGAAAACCTGAACGAGTATGACTAGTCATAGGTGCATCAATCTTACTATCACGCAAGGTTTGCACCAGCCATTTAGGCATACCTCTAGCCTGCTCATTTTCAACCCTATCCTCATGAATTACATCCTGTAAATCTGCATCAGAAATAGGCTGATCTATGATGTCGTTTGAAATCTGCATAGGCTGAATATTTACCTCATTAGGACTTACATTTGAATTCCCACCTGTAAACAGAGGCAACAGTGTATCAAATACATCCCGTGAGCTCACACCTGTCTCTTTGGTACATGATAACAAAGGCTGCACAGCATCTTCCACAAAAACAACATCTCGACTAATCAAGATACGCTTTGACTGCGGATGATACAATCTGTATCCCTTGCTCTCAGCACTATAACCAACAAAAATGCATTTGACAGCCTTATCATCCAATTTTCTGCGTTGTTGCACAGGCACTAAAGCATAGGCCAAGCAACCAAAGACACGCAAGTGACCAATAGAAGGCTTCTTGCCATGCCAAGCTTCATATGGAGTAATAGACTGCAAGGCCTTAGTGGGACACCTATTGAGTACATATGCAGCACACATGACAGCCTCAAGCCAAAACGCATGTGGCAAAGCTTGGCTCTTGACCATACATCGTGCCATCTCCATAAGTGACCTGTTCTTCCTCTCAGCAACACCATTTTGCTGAGGGGTATACGGCACTGTACATTGGTGTTTTATCCCACGACTAGCCAGAAATGCATCAAACTCTTTAGACATGTACTCCCCCCCTTGATCAGAACGGAGGGTGCCCACATTACAATTGGATACATTTTCAACCATAAGCAAAAACTGTTTGAAGCACAAAAACACTTCGGATTTTGCCTTCAGTGGATATACCCATGCATGCCTTGAGTAATCATCAATGAAAGTCACGAAGTACAAGTGTTTACCAAATGACGGAGTTTGCATAGGCCCACATACATCACTATGTACAAGCTGCAATTTGCGAGTGGCCTGCACAGAACCATCCTTTGGAAACGCAGAACGCTGCATTTTGCCCAAAATACAGCCTTCACAAACATGTTTCAATGGTGCCTCAAGAGGGGGCAATGAAGCAACCATATCAAATTTCTGCAAACGCAGCAAACTAGCAAAGTTTAGATGACCAAAACGAGCATGCCATAGTTTTGCATCTGAAACTGCCTTTTCATCAGAAACTGCATTTGCTGAATCTTCCACACACTTGTCATAAGAATTGAGCCTATACAGCCCACGAAACAAGGTGCCAGATACAATAATCGTATCACCAGAAATCATGAACAGTACATCTGTCATCCACAAATTTGACTACAAGTCCAAGTCTAGCAATTGTAGAGACAAACAATAGATTCTTCTTTCTCCCTGGCACATACAAAGCATCTGAAAGTGTGAAAGCGCTGCCATTTGCAGCAGTAAGCATAATTTTACCAATGCCCTTCACTGGGTAAGAAGCATTATTGGCACATGTGACAGTATTCCCATTAGGGACAGCCTCAAGACAAGTGAACATATCACGATGCGAGGTAATGTGCTTTGTAGCACCACTGTCAAAATACCATACATGAGAGTCAACAGAAACTGCCAAACATGCATCATGTACAGATGGGTCATACTGGCAATACACGCTAAACGCCCATTCTGTATCCTGCACAACATTTGCAGAATCTGCATTTGTAGAAGCATCCGCTATTGTGGCTATATTTGACTCTTTCTTCTTTGCCACTTTAGCCTTTAGCTTAGGGTAATTCTTAATGACATGATCATTTGCCTTACAATAGTTGCACCTGGTCTTTTTCTTGCCTTTATCAAGAGCCTTCTTAGACTTATTATTGCTACCTGTGGAAGGAGAAGAAGTTGCAGACCTGCTAATAGGAGAAGAAACAGTGGAAGGGGCTGCCTTACCACTTCTTCTCTGTTGTTGCTGGGCAGCAATAAATGCTTGATCAACTGCACGCTGCCTGGCCTTGTTTTGCCTGGACTGCGCTTCTTGCAAGATCTTGTTGACTAAAGTATCATACTTGACAGCATCAGGTCTGTCCTCATTAAGAAGTCTCCACGTGGAAGCAAAAGTCTGATATGTCTCAAGTAAAGCATCAAGAACAGTCTGCACAAGAGAATGATCAGGAATAATCTCACCTGCAGAAATCAACTGTTCTTTGAGATCTTTAATCTCAGCAAGAAAAACATTCATGTCATCATCTTCTTGCATAATCTTCAATTCTAGCTCTTTACGTAGGTAAGCGATTTTTGCCTCGTTACGACCTGCATACAAACCAGCTAGAATATCCCAAGCCTGTTTTACTGTTTTAGCTGAACAAATATGTGGGGTGATGTTACGTTTGACAGAAAGTGCAATCAAGGCATGAGCCTGCGTATCTTTACCATCCCAACGAGCTTGTTCAGCAATGGGTAAAACAGCAACAACAGTAGAGCTGCTAGAACCTGCAACATCCTCAACAGATCCTACATCCATAGAACCTGGACGTACATCCGTACCCTGCACAATGTTCCACACTCCTTTTGCAACCAAAACATGCTGCATCATGTATGCCCAAAGTGGGTAGTTGCTGTCTCCATCCAGTTTGTCTTCAGCAGACAACATGCGAAATACATCATTGCTGTTATCAGCCATGGCCACTGACTGAAACTGATGCAAAAGCTACCTGTAATGAAGCAAAGACTGAACAGAAGACAACTTGTGCTATGTAGCACGGTCCACAATAGAACACGTATGCCTGTTTTGCAGAAAACTGCACTGTCAAAATTTCTGCAGAAAATGACGAAAACACCTGTGCAGAACTTGAAATGCAAAAACGGAGCCCGAAACGACCTCAGATGCGAATTCTGAGAACGCAAAGCCCTACGGGCATATTTGCAGAGTATAGGGACCTGCAAGCGCTCGTGAAAACTCACCTCAATCGGAGAACGTGAGTCGAAGGGTGCTGGCGGCGTAGCCCTGGGAGCCGATGCCTGCTCTGATACCAATTGTTGGAATTAGGGTTGCAGGAAAGCACACAAAGCTTGGAGAAGAAGCAACAAGAATGCACACAACACAAAGTGTATTAGATTGTGTCAATGTACAAAAGATAAGTTAGCCCTAGAAGGATGGGCGTATATACAAGCCGGGGGAAAAAACCTCCTAAAGAGGGAAAAAGTGCCCCGGCGGTCCTAAGTGTGTTCACACACATCACTGCCTATATATATGGCAATAGGTACCTGCCGATGTAAGGGTCTTCCGAGGTCGGGGATCTGTATAGGCATAGTTAACACAATACCACTGGAAGAGTAGTATTTGAATAGTATTTCTTCTTGTAATTGCGTACCTTATTTAGGGGCACTGTCTTTAATTATTTTAGATGGATAGTTCTTTGCTTCATTAGATCTTAGTCGCTTAGTATATGGCAAATCTTGCTCAAGGAAGGGAGCTCTCAAAGGAAGGATATATGTTGCTAAAATGCTCTTAAAAAGAACCAAGACATGGCGCATGAAAGGATATATGTTGCTAAAAGGCTCTTAAAAAGAACCAAGACATGGTGCATGAAAGGGAGAGGATTTTTAACGTGGCTAATGTGAAAAGTGCTCAAGAGGTACTACGTGCATGAGGAGATAAGCCATGAAGCTTGTAATACAGGTAGCTAAGTGCATGCTAAAGAGAATGCACAAAGTGTAAGGCAAGGAGTGCTAATGTAGCATGGAGATAGTGAACTACTAGAGAGAATGAAGAGGATTCCTAATGGTGAGGGCAAGGGGTGTTGAAGCCTAAGGGTTGAGAGCTAAGATTATGGAGTTCTTGAGAGGCTAACTTGTGAATTTTCTAAGAGGCTTATAGAAGAGTAGCCTAATGGTGTGGAAGGAGCCCTTGCTTATTCTATATTGGGAGAGGCCCCCTCGCAAAGGAGAAGGGAGTTATTTATACACCAATGGAGAAGGGAGTTATTTATACACCAATGGAGAAGAAGGGGGGTGGAGCACTAAGGGAGGTAAAGTTCATGAGCTAAGGGTGAGGAGGGTCTTGGAGCCTAACAAGTCCCTTGCAATGAGGAAGTGAGGGGTATTTATACACAAATGAACAGGTGGGGGGGGGGGAGGTGTGAGTGCATGTGTGTGAAAAAAGTCTTTGAGCATGTGGGGTGGAGTGGAGCACATGGGATAAAGGAAGAGTTAAGAGGGTAGGGAGGTGGTTTAGCTTTTGTCATGCTAGATACAAAAAACGATTTTATAAAATGAGGCTTGGAGGAGCCTATACATGCATGGGATGGTGTATTTACAAGGGGTGGTAAAAGTGCTAAGGTGGGATTCCTGCTGTGCTGCTATTGAAATGCTCCAAATCCAACCCCCTACTACTGCTATAGCGATGATAGGAGGGTGTACACCCTCCATCATTTCTTTATTTTATTTTCCTTTCCTCATTCTACAATTCAAAGAAAAGGATGGTGGAATTAAATGCCACTTCTTTTACATTCTCTTCTTTTCCTCTTTTTGAGCCACCTCACCTCATATCTACTTACCCAACTATATCTTTGGACTTCCACTTGCTGCGATGCTAATGATCCTACATCTTGTAGCATTTAGTTTCTTCTTTTTTAATAGCAATGAGTAGAAGCTTCTTTCCTAAGTGGTAAGGTCTCTGCCACCTCACTTCACTCATCTACTTGCCTCACCTATAGCCTATCATGACAAATGTCATGATCCTCCTCTTTCTTTTATCTTTTTTGTTTTCACTTTTAGGAAAAGGTCTGCCAGATGAGGGAGAATAAATCTCCCTTGTTGATGGCTCTTCGTCAAAGGACTCTTCCAAATCTCCTTTATATTCAATCCTTTGAAAGTAAGGCTTGGGTCTCCAAGCATTCACCCTGGTCTTGTGAACTTTCTGATCCATGTCCAATAACTAGTAGCTGCCATTTGTGAACAACTTCAAAACCAGGAAAGGACCTTCCCATCTGGCAAGAAATTTCATGTCCTTCCTGTATCCAAAACTATTGTCATACCTTTAGCACCATTGAGCCCTCTTTGAGCTCCTTGTCTACAAGCTTCCTCCTTTTGTGCTCAGCTTGTGCTGCATAATAATTGATGGTGTCCATCCCATCTCTCTCCAAAGCCAATATTTGCTATGTCATTGACTAGCACCCTAAGGCTGGCTAGCTTTAACTCAATGGGAAGAAGAGCTCCTGCTGCCCATAGACCAAGTGGAATGGAGTGAAGCCCAAGGAGGTTTTGAATGACATCCTATATGCCCATAAAGTAGTACTCAAATGCCTATCCCAGGCTTACAAGCTACTCATAGAATTTAAATGGACCGAGGAATTCCAAGAATCCTATGAACAACTCAAGCATGCCTTAGCCTCTGCCCCTATTTTCAAATCGCCTAACTGGGACATTGTTCCATGTTCACATCGACCCTTCCAATTTTGTAATTGGATGTGTATTGGCCCAACCTGGTGGTGAACACAAGTTAGATTATCCTGTTGTAAGCTTTGCAAAAAGCAGGTAGTTGAATGATGCTGAGGTGAACTACACAACCACTGAACGCGAAGGATTGGCTATGGTGTATGATGCTGTGAAGAAATTCAGGCATTATCTTCTAGCTAATCAATTTATCTTCTTTGTAGATCATCAAGCGCTACTTTATCTTGTCAATAAGCCCTGCTCCACCGGTAGAATAATGCGTTGGATGCTTATTCTTCTTGAATTTGACTTCACTGGCAGATCATATGTCAAGAACACCCAATGGCAAACTTCCAACTGGAGTCGATGATGATCTAGCAGACGCTACCCTATTTATGGTTGACTCCATTCCTCAATGGAGTGAACATATAGTTGAATTTCTAGTGCATGGGCTGACTAATGTCCATAAATTGGGTAAACAAAAGGCTAGACAAATCATCAAAGAAAGCGCAGATTATCAACTCCTTGCTGGGCAATTGTACAAGAGAGGCAAGGATGATATTCTCAGGCGTTGCCCTAGGGAAGATGAAACCTTACACATCATGGAAGAGGCCCATCAAGGAGTAGTAGGTGGTCATTTTGCAGCCGATATCACAGCTCGCAAAATCATGCTCTTAGGCTATTGGTGGCCTACCTTATTCAAGGATGTGCATTGTTTGTACGTGGCTGCTGCGATGAATGTCAAAGATGCTCCAAATTAGGTAAAAGCAAGACTTCATGCCTCTACACCCTGTAGCTGTAAATAAACCATTCAAAAAATGGGGTTTGTATTTTATTGGGCCTATCAGTCCATAGTTGCACGTGGATCTCAGACCAGATACATCATCATGGGAATAGATTATGTCACTAAATGGACTGAAGCTCCAGCTGTCAAAAAAGACTGACACTTTAGCAACATCACAATTCATGTATGAAAACATAATCATGCGATTTGGTTGCCCTCTCAAGATTGTAAGTGACCAGGGCACGCATTTCCTAAATGAGACCATTGAGAAATTGAGGCTGAAAAATTTATGATCTCACATAGGAAATCCAGAAAGCACTAACAAAATATTAGTGGCCATTCTTACAAAGACTATAAGAGCAAACAAACAGATTGGGAACTAAAGCTATCCGTAGCCTTATGGGCTTATCGCACATCATATAAGGTTACAATAGGTTGTACTCCGTTTAAGCTCATAGATGGGTTTGAATCTGTAATGCCATGGGAATTTCTTATCCCCAACCTGGGGGTAGCTGTTGCCAAAAAAATGGGACGGACATGAGCTTTTTGATCGTATCCGCATCCTAGAAAAATTGGATGAAGAGCAACACTTTGCACTTCAAGGGCTGTGATCACCAACAACGTAGGAAACAATGGTTTGATCAGCAATTAAAAGACAAAAACATTCATGAGGGAGATATGGTAGTCTTGTTTGGTGTAAGAGACAAAAAATGGAAACTTAAATACACCAGCATGGGACCATTCAGGGTATGTGAGATAACCCCCCAAGGGACTATTCATGTAGAAACTATAGACGGGGTTGAAACTGTTGGATTTCTCAATGGTAGTAAGTTGCAGCGATACTATGACCCCTTGACTATTGAAACCATCCAAGTGGCTCGCGATAAGCAAGCTGCTAAAGGAAAAGAGCCAAAACGCATTCAAGATGCTATAAAAAAGGTAAAGAACACGAGGCAAAAAACAAAGCAAGACGCCAAGAAAATGTGTGGACATATGATATATTCACTTATTACGAAACCAACGACGTCACAAGTCCTCCCCCTTTCCGTACCCAAATCGAATTAAATGGCCACACTGGTAAAGTATTGTATAATGCTTTAATTGATTCAGGTGCTAGCCATTACCTCATATACTTTGACGCTTGGAATCTGACCCAATCCAATGTCAAAGTGAAGGGCATCAATAGGCAAACATCTTATGTCATTGGTGTTTTAAATACAACCATCCATTGTGCTAATGGCCATATGGAGGGCTCCTTTTGGGTAATGCTTGCAGGAGAGCTATCTGAAAATGTGCTTTTAAGTCGCACTTAGATGTTTACAATAGAGTGCCAATTTGACTGGGAAACAAACTCAGTCTCACAATGGTAATCCCTACTTGCCCTACAGCTGCACTCTCCACGCACTATGCACCCAATCCTCGCCAAGCGGCCACAACATCCATGGAGTTAACCTCTCATCCTACACCTCTTCAACTAACTCCTTACACTACTAACATCACTCACACACTGCGCCTATCTAACAACCATAGCCCCATCGAAGGCAACTCAACAGAATGTTAAATGGCGTTGGGTCCCTAAGCAAAGATCCCTGCTGCCAGCTCCAAGCCCTAAATAGTACAATCTCAAGCCCAAACAACCTCGCCATCGATGGGTACCCAAAGCATTACTGAGAGCCCAAGGCTATTACGAGGGTAACATATATATTTGGATCCCCAAGGATCAAACTCAACAAACACCCCCTCAACCACAAGCCTTCAAGTTGACACAAGCCACTATTAAGAGTAAAGAACCAATGTTATCCCCACTCCTGTCCCCCCCGATGAGCCCCATTCCAAGGTTTGGTGGCTTGCACTCAATGCTATTTGAATTAGGGGAATCTTCTACACCATCATACATCCATGACGCCCCTTACGATATAGTGCTCATCTTCCCCCCCACCTCGCCTACAAAGAACACCATCCCTTGAACATATGATTCTAGATTAGCTTGCAGGAGCTGACTGTTGAAGATAAACCCCCATCCCCAAGCTCATCACACCAAGGGTACTTCAACTATCCCAAGCTACAGATATAATTAAACGCCATATGCAAGCACCTAGATGGTGGTTTAACAAATTCTCCAGATCTCAAGCCACCAAGCTCGACACTGACAGTGTATAGATAGCTCACCCACCCGACAACCAAATTTCAATATTTGTTATCGAGGTGGAACCCGAGGAATGATCTGCTCACAACTTTCCAGCGTTGGATACCATATGAGGAGGAACAAGTGGAGTACGAGAGCATATTTTTCAAGAGTTTTGTCCTCAACTTCCAAGGGAAATTACAACCAAGGTCAAAGTACTAGTCTTCAAAGCTCATTATTACTGACAATACTACAATTTTTGTGTTGGCAACGCTCCTCACTTGTTCCAGAGAATCCTTATGCGATTGTCCATGGTTCGCTAACAGACTGAACAAGGAAGAAAAAGAAATAAAAATAAAAATAAAAAATTAATAAATAAAACTGGTTATGAAAATCCCGCTAGGGCGTGATCAATCCATGGTGTGTGAAAATCTGGTTGTTGCTAGACATGCCTAAGTGTTAATCCAATTCTAGGATTAACAAGAGCTACTGCCATTATCTTACATCAAGGAGTCATGGTAGATACACCAAAGGGTCATATACTCATGATATGAAGTAATAGTGTCCAAAGCTACAACTTGAACGGGCACCCGTAATGGTGTGACGGAGTATTTATGGCGATTCCCACTTCAAGAGCGTGTGGTAGCAAGTTAGGATGAAGTCCTAAGTGATGTATTTCATGGATATATTATGAGAGTAGTCATTGTAATAACATTAGGCCTCTTATGAGCCTAAAGTGCCCGATCGGCCATAGTTTAAGTGAGTGTGAACACTTATGGCCATGTATATAAGTGAATTTCTCTCATAATACAACATACTCTCCCATTGTGCAATTAAGTCTTGCACTTGCTAATTCTCTTGCTAATCTCTCTTCCCTAATGCATGCTAGTGAGTATGTGAGAGAAGTGAGGTGAGAGGAGGGACGAAGACCCGTAGTGCAACCACTTAAAATCTGGTTCATGCATGAAGGCGTGAAACAGCAATACGGGAAAAAAAATTCAAAATTAAATATCCACGTGAAGTTCGGTTCACGCTGTGGAGTGGAAAAAAAACAAGGAAATAGGCCTCTATAGCTTCCCACTCCCCCAACCTTAGAATCACTAGCACAAAACAGGGGCACCATAGTCATAATAAACACCCAGCAAACACATATTTTTCCACTGTGTGCATGACGAGGTAATCGAAGGCTGGCACAAAGTGCGCTGTGAAAGTGTAAACCCGTGGACTACACCACCAAACACGTCAATCACGCCTTCTCCTTCAAATCAACACACACAAGATACCAACACACAACCATAGCCAGATACATCATCAGTATCATTCATCTTTGAATTCCCAGTCAACACTTCCATACAGCTTCAATCAGCACACACGAGATATATACTCACACAACCATCCCTCATTCATCTTGGCAACATATAGGCTGAGAGCAGCAGCCCAACAAAACAACACGACTGCTGCGCTACCAGCAAAAACTGCACTAAACACAGCAACTCTGGCGTCGACAGCAACCCAATGAAGCAATACACACACACTCTGTGCTCAAAGGCGGCAACAAGATAACACACAAACACTCTCTGCTCTCTCAGACATCAGCTGCAGCAGCCCTATTGCCATCGCCATCACTCCCTTTGTAGGAGAGCAATACCTTTGCAGCCCACCATCTCGACGTAACCAGATCACCCTGCAGATTAGCCACCATATTTACCACCACATTTACGATCATAAGGGCCTGAACGACCTCAGAAGCCTCCGCTATCACTCCGAGAAGGCCCACCACTACTGTAGCGATCATGTATATGAGCTGCGATGGCCACACGACCCTCATTCCTATGCAGAGCCGCCACACATTCTTCATCAGGTACACCATACCAAATATGGCTATTGCAATCGGTGCCATACACTGCCGACCATCATCAATCACATGCTTGCTAAAAATGGCCAACATCCACAAACTATAGGTGCCAAAGAATAACATCCAAAATCAGCCCAGGATCGACCAGCCATCATCACATTTGGGGTTCCCATATATTTCCATGTGGAGGCATCATATATGGTAAGAGTGCACTATCAAATCCATGACTCCATACATGCTTTGTCCAATCATGATCCCAATGTCCAATCATGATCCCAATATGGAGGCATTACCAAGAGCTCTTAAAAGAGCATGAAATCACCCTGTTCCAACATACATGCATCAAATCCCAAAGGCTGCCAACATCAAAGGCCTTCCGCAAGCTTTCCACACATTGGAAACCAATCTTTCCCAAGACCATACACACAGTTACAATGAAAAAAAACTTTAAACCTCAAGCACCTGCTCCCAAAAAAAACCATGCATGTACTAGCCTACTACAAAACCATCCACTCTGTACACATGCCAAGGCATTCAGGGCAAAGCTTTTTTACATGCCATGCATCCATATGTACACAAGCCCAAAACACTTTTACAAAATTTTGCCTGACATACTTTGCCCAATCCCTAGCCTACTGAATCATTTATGATCAGCAGCAGCAAAAAGCATACGACCACGTTTCCCTCTGTCAATCCTTTGAGCATCATACAAGGTAACCAAAACATCTCTATTCCATGTATTCGAAGAAACATTGTCATCTTCCCAAGACGTAGTTTGCCATCCCACATCCCATAACATAACATAAGAACTTTTGGAAATAAAGCTCTTGACATACATAACATCCTGTCTCATTTCAATTCCATAATCACTGCACGCTATTATTGGAAAACCAGTGAAGCAATTCCTGCTGAGGGTAATAACTGATAAAAGCTTCATCAAGAAAGATCTGCTGTGCACATCCCAAAGAACCAGACTCTATAACCTGCTGTCCCTAGCACTTTCTTGTCCATCAACATAAGAAACATTACCATCAAAGCTATCCATTACAGACAAAACATACTCCCCTTCAAAAGGCACTATTGCCAAAGCACCCACCTCAGTTCGTGTATGCTCATACTCTACGAGTGTTGCTAAAAACAATAAAGTAAGTTACGGGTTCACTATTGATACCAATAAAATGGCTATGCCTTTTTACTCAAATATTCATGGAGTATCATATGATAGGTTTGAAAAGACTAACTTAAAGAAAAAAAAGAGCCTTTATATTGGGTGTAACAAACAAACCATGGGCTTCTAAGCTAGCTCTCAATTTATTCTTGGCTCTTTGATAGAAACTGAATTTGACAAGCTCCTTGAAGAGGTCTCAAGCACAGATTGCAACTCAGAGGAGGCATTTCACAAGAGGATACAAGGGCTTGTAGGGGATCTTGAGAATATGAGATGTGAGCAAGCAAATAAAAGAAGGAAGTTAAGGGGGGTTAGATAAAGGTCTTGGACCAAATGGGCAGCATAAACAAGGGACCCTAAAAAGGGTGCCCGTGTTTGGCTTGGCACTTTTGATTCCCTTGAGGAAGCTGTTAGAGCTTATGACCAAAAAGCCTTTGAGTTCAAAGGTGCACAGGCTAGACTTAACTTTCCTGATGAATCTTTGGTGCCCTTGAGCAAGAACTTACCTCTCCTTGTGATCATCACAATCATAGCCCTTCAAACCTTAGAATATACTCCTTAGATACATACAATCAACTCTCAATGCAAACCTTTTGTAAATCTCTATCTAATTTTGATTAACATATTCTTGTCCTTTCACAACAATAGAAACTTTAGCAACCTTGAGATAATCTTATTTTAATAGGCCTTAGCGTGCAACTTGCATTCTTTGACAATAGTATATGTAGGCAACCTTGACAAAAACTCTCTTCAACCTTTATGAGCACTTCTTTCCCTGGACAACTCTTGTATATATACAAGTGTTTCTAAAGACACCCTTCTCAAAATTTTGTGTAAATACAACTCTTTATGAGACCTTGCCCTTAAATACAAACACCTTTGTAAGCGGAACTCTCTCTAAACTTTGTTCAATCTCAATGATCCTAGTTTTTTTCTTTAGTTGATACTAATCAACGAATGCACTCATGTGTGTTCATACTTCATTTTCCCTCCAACTTTCTCACCTTGTGTCTCAATCTTTTTTATTTTCCACATTTCCTCTCTACGAGCTCGCATGACCTACCTTCGGCGGGTCCCAGTCGCTCTTACCCACGACCGCTACGTGGCCAATAACAGCTGCTACGTGGCCAATAACAGCTGCTTCGCGGCCAATAACAGCTGCTTCGCGGTCCATATTAACCACCTTCATATTCTTGCCAACTCTTAGATCTATTGTCCCTTTGAGAAGATGAGCAGCCACAATGCCACATAATCCAAACAATGTGGTCATTAATTAGAAATGAATATTTTAATATGTAACTAAAATAAATTTTAGTAGCTAAAATGCTACTGTCCATATATAAGAGAAGGCACAATATATTAAGAAAAGAATCACTATTCCAAGAGTAATAGACCTATACATGTACCTATGATTGAGTTTGGGAGTCAAAGAGACCATTGCTTATAAATGATAAACTCTGTGTTCTATGGGAGAATGTGGCGAGGGAGAAACATATTACTGTGAGAGATACAGAGAGAGAGAGAGACAAAGAGCAGAGGAACTTACTATTATGTATGCTCCTGGTCCAAACCTTGCAAGCTCTCTCTCCAAATACTTGTGAGGTTTCTCTCTAAAAATACTCTCTCTCTCTCTCTCTCTCTCTCTCTCTCTCTCTCTCTCTATTCCAAGTGAGCAGGAGAAGCTTGCAAGCTAAGGCTCGCTCTCTCTCTCTTTCTATCTCTCTTATACAAACTGACACTTGCTCTCTCTATCTGTGCAAGCTTGTGAGCTCTCTCTCTCTCTCTCTCTCTCTCTCTCTCTCAGAACCTCGCAGCCTAGGAAAATAAATGACACACGCTCTCTCTCGACTTTGTGAAAGGCTCTCTCACTCTCTCTCTCTCTCTCTCTCTCGACTTTGTGAAAGGCTCTCTCTCTCTCTCTCTCTCTCTCTCTCTCTCTCTCTCTCTCTCAACCTCATCGCCAAATAAATGATATGGCAAACATCTCTTTCACTCTATTTCAAAAAAAGCTTAATTAATTGCAAGTAGCCGCCTGCTCCTTCCATGGTAAAATAAATGTGGCAAATCTCTCTCTCGGTTAAGCCCATCATGAAACATCTCCTCAATTGAACATCATTTAATTTTTCCCATGACTCACAATGTGAGTCCAAGAGTTTTATCCGAAGGATAAAGTTTCTAATGGATTCATTTTGTTGATACTCAATTGAATAGAGTTCTGTTACTGCACTCTACCGATCACCTTGTCTAGAAAAGCCATGTATAAAGGCTGATTTCAAGGTTTTGAAATTGGTCTTAATCGCCTGCATTAATGCGATGAACCATCGACTAGCTTTTCCCTCTGAGCATATGTTCAATGCATGTACCTTAGTAGGGTTGTTGGGATTTCCAAAGGCTTCACATCTCTGTTTAAATATTTGAATGAAATTAACAGGGTCTGTTGTTCCGTCGTATTTGCCCATAATTTTGGAAATTTGTACGACCGTATTTCTGTATGAGTCATTGGGGTCGTATGTGAGTGCTCTTGTTGGAAGAGACTCACTGAGTCCTTGGGCCACCCCCCTTCCTAGACTACTGTTAAAACCCTAAGATCTCTCTAGATAATTGTTATGCATAAACATGCATAAATCAGGCATAAACTCATCCGCCCAACCACCCCCGAGTCCAAGGGATGTACACATGAATTATAATGAAGTACATCATACCTTTACCTTGATGTCCCATACCATCAAGAGGTATAACTCCAATCCAACAACATGTAGCTATATTGTGAAATGGTAGGTGAGTAGTTATGATCCTCTACACAAGAGAACATAACATAACCTAGCCTCAAGATAACATCAAGAGACCATAGCGTAAGCCTCAAGATAACATAGTCTTGGCCTCAAGATAACATAAAGAGACCATCCCTTGAGTGTGCCCCATGCCCCTATTATATAGGAGGGCCCTCAAGTGACTCTTGACTTTCCATCTCCCATGTGTGACCCTTGGATGCCTGACCCTAACCTTAACCCTTTAAGGTTAGTCCTAACCCATGCTCCCATGCTCACAAGCCTAATGTGGGTTAGCCTCCTAGCATATGCACACAATGTGCATATAACAACTAGTCAGTATGTCCAAGGTGTGGGCATCGAGGAAAGGGTTGGTATTTATATGCTTTGGAGGAATGTTAGGCAAGGGACCAAAGCCTGGTGGGATCGAAGTCATAGGGGGTGCAAAACCGGATGACACGCTTGTTATAGGGCATTGGGAGGTGAATTTGTGGGATGGATCTCAATGGCTCGAAGATGTCAGCCATTGGGTTTAGTCCTTGTGTAATTGCTGGCAATCCCTCTATTGTGGCCATGTCAGAGTACCTAAATGCTCCTTAATGAGCACTCAGTTTTTTTTTGCTTTTTATACTATCCCACAGCCCGCCGCCTAAGCCTCAAGAGGCTTGGCGTACTCTTCGTTGCATCAAACAGGTGTCTGTTTGCTCCTTAATGAGCACTCAGTTTTTTTTTGCTTTTTATACTATCCCACAGCCCGCCGCCTAAGCCTCAAGAGGCTTGGCGTACTCTTCGTTGCATCAAACAGGTGTCTGTTTGCCCTAATTAGCTTAGGCGCTATACGCATGATATTTTTCCAAAAAAAGCTTATGGTAGGAACTTCCCAAATGGAAGAGGAGGTCCTAACACCTATTTTCCATCACTCTCTCAAGGCGAAAAAAAATTCTAAGAATTTTTTCCCTGTTTTGCAACCTGTTTTTTAGGGTGTTCCAAAAGGAATTTTGAAAAACTCTATATGAGGAAGCTGTAGTATTTTTGGAGTATTACAACTTTGTTTCCTTGAGTCGTCCGTGATTTTGTCATTTAGACTCTCAAAAAGTGACCCGAATATGGCTTGTCATCGTTTTCGCACTATTTTTTTTAACGATTTTTCTTAGTTTTGGGGCTGTTTTTTGCCTCGATTTTCGGGTCAAATTTTGAGACTGTTGGTCGGAGGCCAAAATGATCGATTTTGACTTCGGATGACCAAGTCCAAAGTCGAAGAGCTCGATGTCAGCTTTCTAATGAGTCCTAGAGCACCTTCATCGGATCTATGGTTTAGGAGATATGGGCCTCCAAACAGGGGTGGTTTCCATACCTTTTTTTTTCACGTGAACTGCTGTTTCATGCCTTCACGCGTGAGCCGGACTTCACACGGATATTAAATTTCGATTTTTTTTCGCGTGAACTGCTGTTTCACATCTTCACACGTGAACCAGACTTAACTTGGATATTAAATTTTGATTTTTTTTTCTCGTGTGAACTGTTGTTCACGCCTTTACGCTTGAGCACACTTAACGCAGATATTAAATTTTGATTTTTTTTGCGTGAAACTGATGTTTCACGTCTTCATGCATGAATCAGACTTCACGTGGATATTAAATTTTAAATTTTTTTTTCCACCTGAATTATTGTTTCACGCCTTCACACGTGAGCCCGACTTCACGTGGATATTAAATCACGTTTTTTTTTGGAGTTTCACGTTGGATTTCCGTTCACGTCATTTTTTTGTTCACTGAAATTTCCATTCACGTCATTTTTTGTTCACGTCATTTTTTTGTTCAAGTGCGGATTTTCGTTCACATGGTTTCTCTCTCTCTCTCTCTCTCTCTCTCTCCCCCCCCCCCCACGTGAACTGCTGTTTCACAGTTGAACGAGACTTCATGTGGAAATGATTTATTTATTTTAGTCTAGTGGGAAATACGAATTTTCCTGTTTTGAGGGGAATATTTTTTGAATTTAAAATGAAAGGGATATGGGCATTTTCCCAAAGAGATAAGTGGGCATTTTCCCAAAGAGATAAGTGGGAATCAAAAAAGTCAACCTTTTAATGACATCCCTTACACCCTTCATAAATGACCTCCAAAATGGACAAATTGACAACTCATGAGCATCTTCTCATCATTGAATACTCATTAAAAAGTGATTAAAAATTAATCCAAGATTAATTCTTTCACTAATCTTTCTCTCTTTTACACTAATCAAGGACTCTAATTAACCCACGAATCCCTAATTAATTCACACAATTGAGCACACCATTGGATAGAGCAAGGAAAAACTAATCTTTGTGCATCAACCATTGTGTAAATTAATCTAACTTAGAATATTAATTAGACTCTTAATTATAGTCTCCTCTTTTAAGGTAAAATTAAGTAAAGAGAGTCAAATTTCTCCAATTGATCAAAAAATTGATGTGATTAGGTGTTTTGATGCACCTAGATGCTCTCAAAATACTCAAAAATTCTTATTTTGACTACTCATATGATCAATTTAGACTCCAATTAACACATTTTCTAAAAAATTTGACCTCTTGATGAATAAAATTAATCACCCATAATGACAAAAATCAGTCCATTAAGAGAAATTAGTCAAATTCAAAGATTTTTTCATAGTTTTAAGAAATTTTTTAAAATATTAAGCTACTCCTAATGTTGCTAGCACTCTAATCCAAAAAAAATTCAACAAAAAACACACAATTAAACTAGAATTAATGATCTTAGATCTATAGATGTTTAAACTAAACAGAGCTAACATTTCACTAAAAATGCATTCTCTGATGCAACGGGTGAAAACTAAGCCTAATACAAACTATGTGCAAGCCCTATGAACATGAAAACCCACAAAAACAACAACAAAAATAGTAATTTAATCTAAAAATTAAGCAAAAAGCATTCTTTTCAAAAACATAAAAGAGAGCTATTCTACACCAAATCTCACACAAATCACCATCAAATCCACATCTTTTTCATAGAAAAAAATTAATCAAGATAATGGGCAACGGATTATGCATAGATTAGAGGCAAAACGATGGAAAAAGCCAAGGGATGGCTCCCCACCAGCAGCGGCACCAAAAATGTTATGGACTCACCCTAACCCTCCTAAACACATCCAAAAATAGATTACCTAGTGAACCACAACTATAGTGAGGATCTTTCCAATGGCCGAGCTCGTAACCCTTGAGAAAGAATTCCATCGTGTCTCCCAGAGCGAGCAATGTCACACCGCCACGTTGCACTACGGGCACTCATCCCTCCTCTCACCTCACTTCACTCACAGACACTAACTAACATGCATTAGGGAGAGAGATTAGCAAGAGCAAGACTCAATTGTACAATGGGAGCGTATGTTGTATTATGAGAGAAATTCACTTATATATATGGCCATATGTAAGGTTCCTCCCAAGCCATGTATGTATGTGTCTCTTTTAATATAGATTTCCATAAGGAAAAAGAGTGTAATTAGAGAAGAGTGAGACAACAAGGCTAGAAACATTAGGAAAGTGTTAGAATAAAAATATTAGCTCTAAAAATCCTAAAAGAAATAAGAACATAAGAATAGTTCTATTAAGAGATAAGTATCCCCAAAAATAAAATTTTGAATTTAGGTGATAAGAGGTCATATTTAGAGTACTTTTACACATTTAGAGTCCATGCATACTAAAAATGTGGAAAAACAATGTGTTTCTAAAGATGGCGCGTTTGTGGCTATATATAGACGTTTTTGCCTATTCTTCCCGCAATGGCTTGTAGACCAGATGCCTTCCCGTTCTTTTGACTGGTTATATGACCATATTCTGAGTTTTTATCAGAGAGTTATGGCCAAAACAATTTGTTGTTTCTGTCAGGATCTCTACACAGAGAAAACTGTGAGAAGATAGCAAGTAGCCTCAAGGTAATCCTAGAGTTTGAGATGTATATATCCCTTCATTATTATCTAATATCTTAGAAAAGAATCCTAGATTGCTATGGTCTTTCGGAGGAAGAGAACAAAACTCCATAGCTTTTCTTTTAGAGAAAGAATAGTATGCCGAAGCCCTGTAAGAGAAGGCTATTTTGCCATAGACCTTAGAAAGAGAGAAGAGTCACAGTAGGAATAAGAGGAGATAAATCTTGGGGATGATTGGATGATCTCAATCGTAAGAGAAGGTATTAGAAGACTCTATTCTCATATGTCAAGTTCTAAAGCTCTTGTTAACGAGCAAAGGCAACGATAAACGATAAATTTCTATAAGGTATATACATATTTTGTTTTTCAATTATATATCATTCTTAGGGATTGAGGTATGGCCCCAGCTTCTCTATTAATTGTTAATATTTATCTATTTGATTGATTTACTATTTAAAGTTTGTATTCTTTAGCATATGCCTTAATAAAGAATGTCTTATCGGCAATCTCAAGTTGAAATGCAAAAATCTTTGTGAAATGATTGTTTTCTTAAGAAGGTAACATGGATTCTAGTCCTATGGTTTAGTGAGTAAATGGATTATTATATCTTGGTTAAATTAAGATACAAGTACAACTTCTCCCTGCCTTGACGCTGCCCCATTTTTGTGCTTGTATAGCCGGACGGCGGAGACGTTAGTAAGGCCCGGAGTTGGCCAAAGGTATCCCTCATACCATTGAGAGAATGAGGTTTGCCGATTGAGGCGAGTGATTGTGATGCTGTCTAGTTCTGAGGACCCAGGCTAGTGCGGTGAATTAGCCCACCCTAGTGCGCAGACATCCCTCTGAGGGGCAAGAGGATCGAGCGATGGAGCCTGAGAGGGTGACAGGCCGGCTTGAGTCCTCGCTAGCGACGGCCGACGATGAGGTGTATGGTCCCGTAGGGTTTTGCCCAGCATGTAGAGGCTAGAAGGCCGAATTCTAGATCATCGGCGGTATAAAGGAAAAGAATAAGAGAGCCGATTTGGTTGTATGGAATTGATTCATGTATAAACTTTATATATATCTTGTCTTTGGCATAATTGTATTGTGTAAAAAGGCTGTCTTAACAAACCTTGTGAAAAGGGCTTTAATTAAGGAACATGTTTATTTATGTCAAATAGTGTGGTAGAATTAATTAGAAAACAAATTGATGCGTGAGTAGGGTGGAAAGTGGGAAGATGGAATGCCCCGATGGCACCATCCTACTACGGACGGGTGGACCCGATTAGTCGGGTAGCTTTCCAACAGATTAAGTGTAAGTCCTACTCTAGATAATTAGGTTCTTGGGCAACTCTATTCTAGAAGACTAGGTCAGCAGTTGTGCCTTGCATGGATGAGGAAAAAAGCGTTTTCTCTAGGAATCACGTCTAGTGGTTGCCCAATTTATGATAAATTACCCTATGGGTGATTTGATTTTTTTTGAAGACCACGTTTCCCCTGCGGGATAGAACTAGGTCTTACCTATGAATCGTATCCTTGAATCTTTGTATGGTCAAGGTTTCGCGAGATGAGTAGGAAATTTTCTCTAAGATAAGACTTAGTGGACTATCTTAAGTGTTTCCCCTATTTGTGGAAGGGGGGAACCTTACACCATAAGTGTTCACACTCACTTAAACTATGGCTAGCCGGGCACTTTAGGCTCATAAGAGGCCTTATGCTATTACAATGACTACTCTCATAATATATCCATGAAGTACATCACTTATTAGGACTTCATCCTAACTTGCTACCACACACTCTTGAAGTGGGAATTGCCATAAATACTCTGTCACACCATTACCGATGCCCATCCAAGTTGTAGCTTTGGACACTATTGCTTCATAATATCATGAGTGTACGACCCTTTGGTGTATCTACCGTGACTCCTTGATGTAAGATAATGGCGGTAGCTCTTGTTAATCCTAGAATTGGATTAACACTTGGGTGTGTCTAGCAACCAAATTTTCACGCACCAAGGATTGATCACGCCCTAGTGGGATTTTCATAACCAGTTTTATTTATTGAATTGTTATTTTTATTTTTTTTCTTTTTCTTCCATGTTCAGTCTGTTAGCGAACCATGGACAGTCCTTAGGATTCTCTGGAACAAGTGAGGAGCATTGCCAGCGCGCCAAAAGTGCAGCATTGTCTCGGTAATGAGCTTTCAAGACTAGTACTTTGACCTTGGTTGTAATTTCCCTTGGGAGTTAAGTCCAAAAGTGTTGGAAAAATATGCTCTCATACTCCAGCTGTAGGGCAAGTAAGGATTACCATTGTGATTGAGTTTGTTTCCCAGTCATCCAAGTGCGACTTAAAAGCACATGTTTAGATAGCTCTCCTCTTGCAGGCATTACCTAGAAGCAGCCCTCCATATGGCCATTAGCACAATGGATGGTTGTATTAAAACACTAATGACATAAGATGTTTGCCTATTCATGCCCTTCACTTTGACGTTGGGTTATGGGTCAGGGCAGGCCTTCCCAATTGATTCCAAGCATAAAAGGATATGAGGTTATGGCTAGCACCTGAATCAATTAAAGCATTATATAATACTTTACCACACTGTGGCCATTTAATTCGATTTGGGTAAGGGGAGGACATGTGACGTTGTTGGTTTCGTAAGTGAATACATCATATGTCCACACATTCGCTTGGCATCTTGCTTGGTTTTTTGCCTCATGTTCTTTACCTTTTTGATACCATCTTGAATGCATTTCAACTCTTTTTCTTTAGCACCTTGCTTATCGCGAGCCACTTGGATGGTTTCAATGGTCAAGAGGTCATAGTATTGAACTAACTACCATTGAGAAGTCCAATAGTTTCAACCCCATCTATAGTTTCTACACGAATAGTCCCTTGGAGGGTTATCTCACATACCCTGAAGAATGGTCCCATGCTGGCATATTTAAGTTTGTCTCTTACACCAAACAAGACTAACATATTTAAGTTTCCATTTTTTGTCTCTTACACCAAACAAGACTAACATATCTCCCTCGTGAATGTTTTTGTCTTTTGCTGATCAAACCATTGTTTCCTGCATTGTTTCTTGGTGATTATCCCTTGAAGTGCAAGGTGTCACTCTTCATCCAGTTTTTCTAGGATGCGGATACGATCAAAAATCTCATGTCCATCCCATTTTTCGGCAATAGCAGCTACCCTCAGGCTGGGGACAAGAAATTCCCATGGCATTACAGCTTCAAGCCCATATACGAGCTTAAACGAAGTACAACCTATTGTAACCTTATATGATGTGCGATAAGCCCATAATGCTGCGGGGATAGCTTTAGTTCCCAATCTATTCGTTTGTGCTTACAGTCTTTGTAAGAACGCATCCATCCATTCATTCATATTCATCCATCATTCATCCATTCATTCATCCATCCATCCATTCATTCATCCATTCATTCATATTCACATCTATCCACATCCATCCATTCATTCACATTCACATTTATCCACATCACATCCATTCATTCACATTCACATTCACATCTATCCACATCACATCCATTCATTCATTCACATTCACATCTATCCACATCCATCCATTCATTCACATTCATATCCATCCATCCATTCACTCACATTCACATCTATCCACATCCATCCATTCATTCACATTCACATCCATCCACATCCATCCATTCATTCACATTCACATCCATCCACATCCACCCATTTATTCACATTCACATCTATCCACTTTTAGTATAGTTTCTCTACTTTCGATACTGATAGGACTTTTCTAAGTTTTTGCCAATTGCTTGGCCTAGTTAAAGATACTTTTTTCTCGATCCCATGAAATCTAAGTATTAGAGTGTTGTTGAAGGTTTAAAAAGGAAAAATAAACCTTATCAGAATTTTATAGTAAAAACTCAGAAAGAGCATTTACGTATTGTATTTTCATTCCTTAAGCTTCATTAATGAGAACTAATTCTAAACTTCCGTTTACTCATTGGATCCTCGATTTTCCAGTAAGCAGGCTCATTTCATTCCCGTGCGTAAGACGATCAAAGTGGATCATATGGTGAAGTTGTTCATGGCAAGCCACTAATAGTTTGTTAGTGCTTTCTGCCTAGCCATTTGCGCGCGGGGGTATGGGTGGATTTCCTATGTGATCATAAATTTTTCAGTCAATATCTCAATGGTCTTATTTAGGAAATGCGTGCCCTAGTCACTTACAATCTCGAGAGGGAAACCAAATTGCATGATTATGTTTTCGTACATGAATTGTGCTGTTAAAGCATCAATCGTTTTGACAGATATAATCGATTCCTGTGATGATGTATCTAGCCTGAGTTCCGCGTGCAGCCTCGGGGGGTTCACCTCAAAAAATGTTAGTGTACCATGTGAGTTCAACAACACGAGGGGTTTTTTAATTAGATACATTGAGAAAAATTAACACGATTATATTAACAGGACAGATTTTTTAATTCAACTTTAGAAAAAAAAACATTTAGTTCATAAGTAAAGAAGGGTTGTTTTATTGGGGGAAAATTTTTAGTTAAGGGGTTTTTTTAATACCTCTTGAATGCACATGATACCTAGGGTTTTCTAGTAATGCACCCCCCGAGCGTGCAGCTGGACGGATAGGCCCAATAAAATCAAATCCCCATTTTTCAAATGGTTTATTTACAGAGCTACGGGGTGTAGAGGCATGAAGTCTTACTTACCTAGTTTGGAGCATCTTTGACATTCATCGCAGCCACGTACAAACAATTGACAATCCTTGAATAAGGTAGGCCACCAATAGCCTATGAGCATGATTTTGTGAGCTGTGATTGTTGAAAAATTGGTAGAGGGAGAGGAGACACACACACAGGAGCAAACCCTAATGTATATTGCAAACCCTAACCATAGAGGAAAGGCATCTCCCTTCTCTCACAATGCATAAAGCCATAATCCATAATACACACAACACACTATGAGTTGTGTCCACACACATCTAACCCTAGCTAATGTCCACACACTATGACTAGCTGGACGCGGTCATTTATGTCTCACACATGCTGCTACCTAACATGCCAGCACATAGCACAGCTGGCTCACACTGACATCGAGCTTGAATCTCAACAGGCCCTCTCAAGCTCGCTCACACTGACATCGAGCTTGAATCGCAACAGCCCCTCTCAAGCTCATGATGTACTGCCATAGATGAAGATGTAGATGAGCTTGGGATATCAAAGCTCTCAACACTCCCCCTCAAGCTCATCCCATGTACTCCCAACATAGTACGGAAGTACTCAAACTTTTTCCTGCTAAGTGGCTTTGTAAAGATGTCAGCCACCTGCTCTTCAGTCTTCACATACTGCAGATCAACTGTACCATCCAGCACCTTCTCTCTGATAATGGACCTCTATGTGTTTGGTCCGTGCATGAAACACTGGATTCTTTGCCAACTGTATACTACTCATGTTGTCACAATGAATGACAACTTTGCCATCAATAGGCTCACCCAAATCTGCCAAGAGATTCTTTAACCATACTGCTTCACAAGTAGCAATGGCTGCACCCCTGTATTCAGCCTCTGTACTAGATAAAGCAGCTGTAGGTTGCTTCTTGCTACTCCAACTCACCACAGCACTTCCAAGTGTAAAGGCATAACCACTAGTAGACCTCCTGTCATATGAGCTACCTGCCCAATCAGCATCTGTGTAGCCATGTATATCCAAGCCTTTACCACTCTCATAAAGAAGACCATAATGTGCAGTGGTCTTTACATATCGCATAATGCGTCTCACTACATCCAAATGAGGTTTTCTGGGGCTCTGCATAAATTGGCTTACTAGCCCCACAGCATAACTCAAATTCGGGCGTGTGATAGTCATGTAAATGAGACTACCAACCATCTTTTTGTACATAGATGGATCATCCAACTTCTCACCAAAATCAGCCCGTAACTTCACATTCTGCTCCAAAGGTGTACTCATAGGCTTACATCCTGTCATGCCATATTTTGCCAACATATCCAATGCATATTGGCGTTGCACTAACCATGTACCTGCATCGTCTTTGATCACTTCAATTCCAAGAAAGTATCTCAATTCACCCAAGTCTTTCATGTCAAACTGTCTACTCATTGCTTTCTTGACATGCATCACATCTGTACCATGATCACCTGTGATAATCAAGTCATCCACATAGATGACATGTAAAACAATCCCATGATCTGTTTTCTTCACATAGAGTGAAGAATCTGCTGTAGAAATGTGAAATCCAAGGGAGATAAGATATCTGCTCATCGTATCACTCTAAGCATGAGATGCTTGCTTCAAACCATATAATGCTTTCTTCAATCTGCATATATGAGTGGGATATCTTGGGTGTACATACCCTTTTGGCTGTGCCATATAAACCTCTTCTTGTAGATCACCATTTAGAAATGCATTTTTCACATCCATTTGATGCATTTCGTAACCATTAGCTGCAGCCATAGCAATGACTTCTCTCACTGTTCCCGTCTTTGCCACTGGACTAAATGTTTCATCATAGTCCAAACCTTTAAAAAAATGGTGGAATCATCCTCGTTTTTTGGGCATGGAAAATTTTCCCGATTTCGATTTTCGGAATGACCACCAGTTTAGTCTCGTGCCCGAACATTCGAGGGCGAGGCCCCTGAGGAGGGAGTGAGAAATCCTGCCCCGCATAAGAGGAAGCTACTTCCGCTGCTACCATCCGGCAATCCAGTGTGCAGTGGGGGCAGTGGGATCTCACATCATAGATTGAACAAATGGAACACCTCGGAAGGAATCAATGACACACTATCAAACAAGTAATCCAAAGGAGCTCCACAGAATGCAAGAGCACGTCTCAATGCTCACAAAGACGATGCATACAGGAGTAGTATCCTTGCTCTTCCAAAGGATGTGGGAGCTGAATGCTAAAGAGCAGGAGATCACTAGATTGAGAGCAAAAGTGCAGCAAATGGGCAATGAGCTCACTAAGGCCTGAAATGATGGAGAGCAGCTAAAGAAAGAGAGAGATATTTTGCATGTTTAGTGCATGGATCGGAGAGCAGAAAATGAAGGACTCTTGCAGAACAAGCACAGGTGGAGGGCCATTTGGACAGTAGCCCACAAAGATATGGAGACCCTACAAAACCAGCTAGAGTAGGCCACATAAAATAAACAAGAGGCCGAAAGGATTTTGCAGGAAAAAAAAAGAAGAAATCAAGGAATTAACAGGGGAGTTGGCCAGGCAAGTTAAAGAGAAAGAAAAATCCTTGAAGGATGCCGCCATGCTCGAAGGGAAGGAGATGGAGTTGTCTGCCAAAGTGCATCAACTAGAGCAAGAAAAAGACAAAATGGGAGGAGGCAAGGCTCAACATTGAGCAATGGCGGAAGTCCCTAGAGAGGAGGCAGGCTGAGAGGGAGGAGATGTTTGATATCAGAACCAATGAAATGTAGGATCAGAAATATACACTTATAGAAAAAAGAGAGAGTTAAAAATGCTCGGCATGGTCAGCCCTCTCAGCTGAAGATTTGAAGAAGCTTGCCGACTCAAATATCCGCCTCCTCCCCAGGGACTTCACCTAGTTCCTACCATACACTTTTTCTGAGAAAATATCTCAAAGGCCGTTCACATGCGTATAGCGCCTAAGCTAATTAGGCGCTATACGCAAATATCTCAAAGGCCGTTCACATGCGTATAGCGCCTAAGCTAATTAGGGCAAACGAACACCCATTTGATCCAACGAAGAGTACGCCAAGCCTCTTGAGGCTATAAGCAGGCTGTGGAAAAGTATAAAAAGTAAAAAAAAAAAATAAACAAACTGTGATTGCTCATTAAGGAGCATTTAGGCAATTTGACTGGCCACAATAGAGGGATTGCTAGCAATTACACAAGGACTAAACCCAACGACGGCTGACATCTTCGAGCCATTTAGATCCATGCCACAAATTCACCTCCCAATGCCATTAGCCATACCTATAAAACAAGCGTGTCATCGGGTTTTGCACCCCTTATGACTTCCATCCCACGAGGCTTTGGTTCCTTGCCTAACATTCATGAAAAGCCTATAAATACCAACCCTTTCCTAGATGCCCACACCTTGGACATACTGACTAGTCTAGGAAGGGGGTGGCCCAAGGACTCAGTGAGTCTCTTCCAACAAGAGCACTCACATACGATCCCAATGACATACAAAAATACGGCGGTACAATTTTTTAAAATTATGGGCAAATACGACGGAACAACAGACCTTGTTCAATTCATTCAAATGTTTGAACAAAGATGTGAAGCCTTTGAAAATCGCAACTACCCTACTAAGGTACATGCGTTGAACTTATGCTTAGAGGAAAAATCTAGTCAATGGTTCATCGCATTAATGTTGACGATTAAGACCAATTTCAAAACCTTGAAATTAGCCTTTATACATGGGTTTTCCGGACAAGGTGATCGGTGGACTGCAATAACAGAATCTATTCAATTGAGCATCAACCAAATGAATCTATTAGAGACTTTATACAAGGGTTTTCCAGACAAGGTGATCGGTGGACTGCAGTAACAGAATCTATTCAATTGAGCATCAACCAAATGAATCTATTAGAGACTTTATCCTTCGGATAAAACTCTTAGACTCACGTTGTGAGTCATGGGAAAAATTAAACAATGTTCAATTGAGGAGATGATGGGCTTAAAGAATAATAGCTTACACAACTTGATCATTGTATCCAATCCGAAAACATTCGATCAATGTTGCAAAGAAGCAATATATTTAGATGACAACATGCTAGAAGATTATCATGCTATGAGGTGTTCCTTATCTAAACCAAATGAAGAAATGGCAAAAGAAAGATCGATCTCAGAATTGACATTTTCTGAATTCTTTGCAGCCTTGCGCTTAAAACATTTTTCGAATTCTATGCAGCCTTGCGCCGCTTAAAACCTTACAACCAACATCTCTAAGAGAGGATGAAAACCTTCAAAACTAGACATCCTTAATGCTTATAAAAGTGATGAGCAAAATGCCTTGTGTTGAATGCAATCACTACGACCATCCCAATCCTCATTGCGCATACAAGGCACCTATTTTTCTATACTGCATATATTCTAAATCTTTGACCATGATACTAAAAAGTGTCCCGCTTCATCCACAATGGACTAAACCTCCCATGCACCAAATAGAAACAATCCAAAGGGTAGAAACTGCTCAGGAGCAGTTAATCGGACACTTCAGTGTTTCTATTGTTGTGGACCTCACAAGGTGGTAGACTGCCCAGTTTGGAATACTTCCATGCCCATAGTCACTGACACCTTGCGGCCAATGTGTGAACGATATGGCATTGATCACATGTTCCAAGATTGCCTAAGACGAGTTGCTTCAATGCAACTTGTCTCACAAAATACAACTCTTAATATCTTAATTGTATAAAATGGGCAATTGGCCACCACGGTGCCCTTGAATGTGCTTATACGCTTACAAGACAAGGCACGACAAACAGTCAAGAAGAATGCAAAAGACACTACCTCAACATGGGTAGAAGAACATGCTTCAAAATGGAACCCAAAAGAAGGAGCAAAACCTTCTAAAACCAAGAAAAACAAAGGACAAAAAACTATCAAAACCAAGGCCGAGTTAAAAGACAAGGAAAAGGAGTCTATACAAAAAGGGACATAAACACAAAAGAGCCAAAAGCTATACATGATGTAGAAGCATCCACATCAAAAGATACAACAAAAACCAAAACACCCATATGTGCGACATGGAATACAAAAACCCAAAATAGAATTCGATCTCGTCGCATGAATAAACATAATAAAAAAACTAACAAACCAAAGAAAGTCAGAGACTTAAACAAGTTCTAGTACATCACAAAGTGAGGATGAAACAAGTTCTTACTCTTCGTTCACTGCACCACATAGACCAATCAAGAAACTAGAATCCACCCAACCACCCCAAAGGAATAATGATAATCACATGACATATGCGGAATGCAAAAAGCAAGCTCAAGAGAGCATGCTTAGCTTGGTTGAATGTCTTACAGGGTCACTGGTTGTGATTGAGTCTCATAATGCCAAACCTAAACCAGTAACCAAGATACAAAGCCTAGAGGAGTACCGCTTTCCCTTTCAAGAGGAAGACATACTCTCTACTGAAGAGTCATTTGAAACAGACTATATGAATTATAGGTTTGAGAAAGCATGTAAGGAATTCGATAATTCCCTTAAAAGATTAAAACAGTCTCTCAAAACCTCATTCGGAGGAATGCTCTTCTCTCATGATGATAAAGCCAGAATCATATCAATACTTGCACCTTTAATGGCTCAACATGAGTTATACAAGGACATAATGAACTACATAAACTAGGACTGTGAAGATTCACAAGTTTCCAAACAGCCCTCATTAAGAATTGTGAGACGGCCAAGTGTGCCATTGTACGCATTGGGTACTCTTGAAAAAGCTGAGACCCAAACACAGGATGAAAGTAAATGGGAATATGAAACAGACACAGGATCTGAAGCTGAAACACTAACCGAAACACCCATGGTTCCTTTGGAAGATTCTATCATGGTATGGTTGGATTTCCCTACATGCAATGATGTTCAGCACAAATGCGCATTGATTAGCCCTCAAGCAAGTCATAACATCACGACAATAGACACTTATGTGTCATTGGGACAACCTAAACTCACCCCGACAAGCAATAGTCTTGCAAAAGGAACCAATGAACAAAACATTGAAGTTTCAAGTTAGTCAATCCAAACCCTTCAACCAACAAGTGAAGATCAAATACCTCTTTAACTCGTGCCACTTGTTTGAATGCTGCCAGATGATCATACGGTTATCCTGAGCCATTAAACTTTTTTACCCATTTCTGAAAATGTGATGGTCTTGTTTTGTTACGCGATGGGTCCCATGAAGATCTACCAGGCCTAAACCCTGTAGATACTAGCGCTGTATGATATGATGATGTAGGTTGTGGTCTTGTTGGCACTCTGACTGTCGGATGACCACTCGTGGCATGCGTGTGTTTGGGTTCCATTGGAGCACTTGGTGTTACTATCCTTCTACGAAAGACACTCTTAGTGCACTTGGTGTTGGCATTGGTGTTGGACATGATATAGGCACATGAGTTATGAAATCCAAAGTGCCAGCTTCACTTCTTTCCATTCTAGAGACAGGCATCCCTAGGTACGTGAAGCCTCATACTTCATCTTCTAATAAGAGATTCCATTCTTGTCCATACTTATCCAATGGAGTACAACCTCTGAGACTGATGAGAATGTATTGTATGTTTTTATACCCGAGGCTATGGAACACCATCGATCGGTTTGTAAAAACTCATTTTTTTACAAGCCCTATGTATATAGTCCAGTTTAGGGATTTTGGGGGCGGGATCTTTAGTCTTATCTACAGTTAGCAAGAAGAGCTCTACTTCATCTAAGAGAAGGTGTTCCTTGCAGCGCTCATTGCGGCCATCGGCTATATTAAATCACTCCATTGATGAATAGTAAGCTTTAGCATTGTTCCAAGCTTGGATTCTATATCTTTTGTTCAATGATTTCTGTTGTGGAATGATCAAAAACGTGATTTTGCTTCCTAGGTTGAATGTCTGTATTTGAGTGTTTATGGGTGCTTTAAAAGTGTTTATTTGAGTGTTTATGGGTGCTTTAAAAGTGTGTCCATGTGTTTAAGTGATTGATAGGGACTGAATAAGCATGCTTAATAGTCTTGTAGCACTTATTTCCAGTTTTGGTGTTGGTCAAGATCAAAAACGCATTTTTGATGCTAGTTGTAAAACAATGTTTAAGTGCTTGAGATATGTTCCTTGATGTTTAAGTGTTTAAGTGCTTGAGATATGTTCCTTGATGTTTCCTTAGTCCAAGGAGTGAACCCACAACTCAAAACGCTCAAGTATTCCATTGATTTAGCATAGCATTAGGTTGCGGTCAATGCATGCTTACTTGCCAATGTGTTTGTGTTTGATGCGTCCAACGCAAGTCACTTTGGAGATTTGATAGGCCAAGGTGATTGTGCATGCTTTCAATCATCTTTCAAAAGTGAAAAATCACCACCTGAGCTCAAGTTATGCATGTCATGACCCATTTTAGCTCTGAAAATTGCCAGATTCAACCTTAGCAAGCTCACAGAACCATTAAGTTGGGATCTAAGCTCAATGGGGTTGTCTACTGACATGCCCCAACATGCCCATTAAGTCAGAATGTCAATAGCTGCTCTAGGGTACTAGATCACCAATTTGGCATTGCCAACCTTCATCTGAACATTTTGAACTAATCCCAGTGTTTGAACAGTCTCTTTACTGGTCTTCACCTAATCAGAACCTTCACTGCTGCTACTGGTGTCTCTTGAAGGAATAGGCCTACTATTAGTGGCACCTAGAGTGGTAGATTTAGTATTGGTCTCTTTTGGCTTAGCATCCTTGCTATTGACCTCAATGGCACCCATCTTGGTCTAGCCACATTTTTCTTTCCTCATTGGAACTGACAAACGGTACTACTGTATTTTGACTCAATGGTCAGCTTTGTTCATAATAATCATCATGTTTTTCACGAGTCACCAATTCTTCCAAGATATCCTTATGCTCTTTCTCTACTAGTATTGGCCTAAGCCCGTGATCACCACCGGTGCTTTGCCACAAAGTAGTGGTGTTTTCATTACACCATACTTTTCCTTTGTCACCCAGTATTTGTTGATGATGGTATTATCTTGATGATTGCTTGTGTACTAGAGATTTCTACCCTTTGTGGTTTAGTGATATATGGGCAACTAACACACTCTATGCTTCCCCCAACTCAACCCACAAGTCTGGTTGCTTCTCCTTACTTTTATTCGTTCTTCTCTCCTTGTCAACAAAAGTTTTCTCAACTTCTTCAATAATTTTAGACACCTTGGTATGGCTCCTTGTTATTGCAACCATTGTTATTATACGAGTTGACTAACCACCACACATACTTCATCCAACATTTCTTTGCAAACAATTTCAAGACATTGTGTTGCAAAGTCTGCTTGCCTTATTTCCCAAAACTGAAGCTTTCTCTGCCACCTCCCTAACGACCTCCTTGTGGGTACTGCTGCTCTTGGGGGAAAGGTTAAGCACCCCTAATGTACTTGTAGCCTCGAGATTTTAGGCCAAGCTCGGCTGCCAACTCCAAGAGAACGGGCATTGCCTTCAACAACTTGGTCGTGCCACATGTCTTTAGGATGATCTTGTTGGGATACACAAAAGGCTCGATTGTTGAAAGCAAAGAATGTTCGAGGTGGCAAGGGTGCCCTGTGAGAGCACCCAGACCATCTTCCCAGATGGAAAAGGCGTATGGTAGGAACTTCCCAAATGGAAGAGGAAGTCCTAAAACTTATTTTCCATTAGTCTCAAGATGAAAAAAATTTCAAGATTTTTTTCAATGTCTCGCAGCCTATTTTTTAAGGTGTTCCAAAAGGAATTTTAAAAAACTCTATATGAGGGAGTTGTAGTATTTTTAGAGTGCTACAACTTTGTTTCCCTGAGTCATCTGTGATTTTGTCGTTTAGACTCTCAAAAAGTGGCCCGAATATGGCTCGTGTCATTTTCATGTTATTTTGTGATTTTTCTTGGTTTTTGGACTATTTTTTGTCTAGATTTTTGGGTCAATTTTTGAGGCTACTGATCATAGGCCAAAATGATCGATTTTGACTTCAGACAACTAAGTCCAAAGTCGAAGAGCTCGATGTCAGCTTTCCCATGAGCCCTAGTGCCTTCATCGGATATACGGTTTAGGAGATACGAGCCTCCAAATAGGGGTGGTTTCTAGAGTCTTTTTTTTCACGTGAACTACTCTTTCACGCCTTTACGCGTGAGCCGGACTTCATGTGGATATTAAATTTTGTTTTTTTTTTCCATGTGAACTATTGTTTCACGTCTTCACATGGATATTAAATTTTGATTATTTTTGTCTCACGTGAACTGCTGTTTTACACCCACGTGGATATTAAATTTTGATTTTTTTTGCGTAAACTGTTGTTTCACGTCCACGCGTTGTCAGGCAAAATTTTGTAAAAGTGTTTTGGGCTTGTGTACATATGGATGCATGGCATGCAAAAAAGCTTTGCCCTGAATGCCCTGGCAGGTGTACAGAGTGGATGGTTTTGTAGTAGGCTAGTACATGCATGGTTTTTTTTGGAAGCAGGTGCTTGAGGTTTGAAGTTTTTTTTCATTGTAGCTGTGCGTATGGTCTTGGGGAAGATTGGTTTCCAATGTGTGGAAAGCTTGCGGAAGGCCTTTGATGTTGGCAACCTTTGGGCTTTGATGCATGTATGTTGGAACAGGGTGATTTCATGCTCTTTTAAGAGCTCTTGGTAATGCCTCCATATTGGGATAATGATTGGACAAAGCATTTATGGAGTCATGGTCTTGATAGTGCACTCTTACCATATATGATGCCTCCATGTGGAAATATATGGGAACCCCAAATGTGATGATGGGGCTGGTCGATCCTGGGCTGATTTTGGATGTTATTCTTTGGCGCCTATAGTTTGTGGATGTTGGCCATTTTTAGCAAGCACGTGATTGATGATGGTCAACAGTGGATGGCACCGATTGCAATAGCCATATTTGGTATGGTGTACCTGATGAATGTGTGGCGGCTCTGCAGGAATGAGGGTCGTGGCCATCGCAACTCATATACGTGATCGCTACAGTAGTGGTGGGCCTTCTCGGAGTGATAACGGAGGCTTCTGAGGTCGTTCAAGCCCTTATGATCGTAAATGCGGTGGTAAATATGGCGGCTAATCTGCAGGGTGATCCCGGTTGCGTTGAGACGGTGGGCTACAAAGGTATTGCTCTCCTACAAAGGGAGTGATGGCGATGGCAATAGGGCTACTGCGGCTGATTTCTGAGAGAGCAGAGTGTTTGTGTGTTATCTTGTTGCCGCCTTTGAGCACAGAGTGTGTGCGTATTGCTTCATTGGGTTGCTGCCGGTGCCAGAGTTGCTGTGTTTGGCGCAGTTGCTAGTAGCGCAGCACTCGTTTTGTTTTGTTGGCCTACTGCTCTCAGCCTATATGTTGCCAAGATGAATGAGGGATGGTTGTGTGAGTATATATCTCGTGTGTGTTGATTGAAGCTGTATGGAAGTGTTGATTGGGAATTCAAAGATGAATGATACTGATGATGTATCTGGCTATGGTTGTGTGTTGGTATCTTGTGTGTGTTGATTTGAAGGAGAAGGCATGATTGACGTGTTGATTTGAAGAAGAAGGCATGATGTATCTGGCTATGGTTGTGTGTTAGTATCTTGTGTGTGTTGATTTGAAGGAGAAGGCATGATTGACGTGTTTGGTGGTGTAGTCCACGGGTTTACACTCTCACAGCGCACTTTGTGCCAGCCTTCGATTACCTCGTCATGCACACAGTGGAAGCAATGGTTCCCTTGTTTTGTGCTAGTGATTCCAAGGTTGGGGGAGTGGAAAGCCATAGAGGCCTGTTTCCTTGTTTTTTTTCCACTCCACAGCTTTTTGGGGCCCCCACTGAGGAGAGCCAAGTGTTTTTCTTCGCCTACAAGGGTGTATGCCCCAAGGATTGAAGGTTTGAGGGAAGGTGTTTTTCTTGTTTTTTTCTTGGGATTTGAGGTAAAGCTTCGAGATCAAAATGATGTCATATCCAGAGTTTTTTGGTGGTCCTAATGAAGATGTAGCAGATTTTCTTGAAAGGATGGAGGTTGCGTGCATAAGCAACCACATCAACGAGCCGACAAGTATTGCGGTTGCTGAGTATATGTTTGAAGGGAGATGTGAGGACATGGTTCAGAACTTTTGAAGAGTCATTAAGGGATGCTGAGCCACGCATTCCAATGACTGAGGATGGATTGCAGACTGCACTTTTGAACAGGTTCAAGAAGGTTGAGGATCCACACAGAGTCTGGCATGAAGTGCAAGGGTTGACACAGGGCGAATTGGAGCCAATTTGATGATTATGTAAAGAAACTCTCCTTGTTGTGGGAGACCTTGTGCAGGGCTTTGGGAGAGGATCAAGTGCCTCCGGACATGATGAAGAAGGATGTTTTTGTTGCAGGATTGAAGGGGGGCATTCGCTGGAAGGTTGAACTAAAAAAGCCCAAATCTTATGAGGATGCTGTGGAGATTGCCAAATCAAAGGATTGGAAGTTGCAACGGATGAACCAGCTAGGGATGGTTCCAGTGGTAGTGAGGCCTGAAATTAGAAGGGTAGAAGAGGTACCGATGAGAACCGTGCTGGAAAGAGTGCAACCGATATAAACTCAAATGAGTAATGCCACACCACAGGGGACAAAGGTGGCACCCACAGCTGTTACAGCTTCTGATGAAGGGCTTCAATAGGACATGAGGCAAACAGTGGATTGTATGAAGAATCTGAGTTTGAAAATGATAGGAAATACATGTGGTGGGGGACGTGGCCGAGGCAGAGGTTATATAATCAGGAAGGGGTTGAAGGTCACATAGGCTATGGAAGTGGCCGTGGTTTTGGCAGGGGTAGACGGTTTATTCCTACATGTTGGATTGAATTGGGCATATAAGTCCTGACTGTGATAAGCCGCTGCGAATGGGGGGTGATATGTATCCCTTACCCTCTCAGATTCCCAATAGGGCAAATGATTATGGAATTGAAATTAAAGGTGAAACAGGGACCAGTGGGTTGACAAATGAGGAGAAGGGTAAAATTAAGGTGGTGAATGTGGTCACCCTTGAGAAGACGAAGGAGACGGAAGCTGATGTAATGCCTTTGGGGAAACGAACGCCACAGAAAAGGGAAGGCACGGATGCTGCAGGGCCTAGCAAGAAGAAAGGTAAAGCGAAGGAAGGAGGGGATGTAAAGGTCAAGTGGAATGGAAAGCCTTGTAGGAAGTTTCAAGTGACTGATTTTCCACTGGGGGTTGGGCAGGATAGCTACAATTTGCAGGAGGACATGGCTGGAAGGAAAGCTAATATTACTTTTGGGCAATTGATAGAGTTAGCTCCCAAAAGGTCAGTGGAAACGACTTGTGAACCTGAGAGAGAAAGAGCCTGCCAAGGGGATAGTGACTGTTTTATCTGTTGAGGAGTTACCTGATATATGTCCTGTGGTAGATGTATGGCACAAAGGAAAGAATCTGGGAGAAGCGTACATAGATGGTGGTGCACAAATTTGCATAATCACTCTAGCAACTGTGGAGAGGCTTGGTCTTCATATTACTGAAGCGTCTGGTTTCCGTATTCGATTGGCCAATCACCAGAATGTCAAATGCTTAGGTGTGATCAAGGGGTTAGAACTGCAGGCTTTTGATGTAAAGGTGCTTGGGGACTGTCATGTTATGCCGGCAGGAATGGGTGCATTCCCCATCATTTTGGGGAGACCATGGTTGAGAGCGGTGAAATCTGTTCAAGATTGGAGGAAAGGGGTCATTACTCTGTATGACAGGCGAGGGGACAAAAAGCAGTTTAATATGGATAATCAGAAGCCTGTTGATGATGAAGGGTTTCGAAAATGAAGCTGATTCGAGTGTTGATGACACGACTAGTAGCACCACTACTAGTGAGGGAACAGAAGACACTTCATCCAGTGAGGAGGATGCAGAGATGGCTGCCCTGGTTATTGATGAGGAAGTGCTTAGTGATGATAAGGTTGCCCAACAAGAAGAGGCCATACAGGAAGAATGCGAGGAAGTAGCGACTGATTTTATGACAGAGGATGCCCTTAAAGAGTATATGTTTTTTGAGGCAGATTTCCTTCAAGATCCTGATGTACTTCCTTTAGATGCTATGGTTGAGGTACAAGTGAATCATGAGCAGATGTATGCATAAGATGTGGAAGAGTATGCTTTTGAGTCTTTGGATGAGGTACCGTTGTGGAATGAGTGGGATGTAGAAAGTCTGCAGGATGATGAACCCGAATTGGAGTTGGATGATCAAATGTGCATTAATGTTAAGAAAGCCACGAGCAAATTGTATAGCATGGACCTTGTGACTAACCAAAAATTTGATCCTCCTAGCCAAACCTTTAGCCATCACCTTGTAGGTGGTGTTAAGCATGGTTAATGGCCTAAAGCTTTTCACCTCCAATCTGTCCCCACCCTTTGATATAAGCTTTATCATCCCGATATTCATTTCCTTGGGGAGTGTACCATCCCTTCTACATGCATTAAGCAAATGGCACAGGTCTTCACCATAATACTTGAAGATTTCTTGAAATACTTCAACCTGCAACCCATCTGGCCTTGGGGATTTGTCTCTCTTCAGTGAAAAAACCACCGCTTCCACCTCTTGGAGACAGAATGTTCAAGATTTGGCATACCATAAGAGCTTTAATGCATAGTGAGATCTGGGAAGCTAGGAATGCCTTAGTACATAAAAGAATAGGCAAGGACTTTCAGGAAAGAGTAAAAAGTATTATGATCCAAGCATGTAAACTTGCCTAAGCAAGAGGAGGTGGCATTAGATCCTCGGTAGTAGCTAAAGTCTTGATGACTGGCCCACATGTATGGCAATTGTGGTGGGTGGTCTATAAAAAGAAGAGCACGCACTTGATGAGCTCTTTTTCTTTAATGTTATCTCTGTTGAAATATACAAGTGAATAGGGTGTGTGTGGGAACAAGCCCTTGGTTAGAGGCTGTAAAAGAGAATCTGTAAATGTGACAGAACCTATGAAAAGGTGAGAAGAATCTACTGGGAGAGAATAAAGGGTAGCATAAGAAGATTTAGGAAGTGTGGAGATATTTTGGGAGATATTCTGGGAAAAGTGAGAGGTGGAGAGAATCAAGCAAAAGAGGTGGAGATATTCCGGAGAGAATCAAGCAAAAGAGGTGGAGATATTCTGGGAGAGGTGGAGTGAATCAAGGAGAAATCAGTGGGATTTGATGCTTGGATGTAAACTCTATAAATTGAGGCATTGGCCTAATGAGAATTTGTTGGTTATTGATTATCCATGCCTACATTAAGCTATTTGTTAATTACTCACTAATCACATCTTAATTATCATCTAATCACTTTGTTAATGATGTTGATTCTAGTATTTGATCCACCATAGCTTATCACATTGCTGTAATTTCAACATGGTATCAGAGCTAAGCCTAGAATTCATCAGGTTATGAGCCCATTATCTAATTAATTAAGATTAATAGATAATTAAAAATTAATCAAATTTTTAGTTATTTTCAACTCACCTCTGTACCCCCAGCTGGTGGAGGAGCTCTAGCTCCTTGCACACTCAACATTAGGCCAAACCCTTCTAGCCACAAACAGCCAACTCATTGCTACTCCAGCCAGTCGAAACAGAAGTGCAAACCGCCAGCGGATCTGGGAGAAATCGTGTTTTTCTTCAGTGCGGTTTTTTCTAAGAAATTTGTAGATCTTGTCTTCATCCAATCAAATTGCTCTAATTCCTCATAGCTCCATCATCAAATCTACAGGTGACTTTGGTAAAACAGAGATTAAGCATTTAATATTTGGTCAAATCTTATGTTTCTTGGCTTAATCCTCTACTAGACTCATTGCTATTGATGGCCTTGAAAGCATTTGAGCTCATTTGAAGTCTAAGGTCCCAGATCTGGACTCCCCGCATACTCTGTTTTTTGCACACAAAATAATGGATTAATTTACTAATTAGTGATTAATCAATGCTAATCACTATATTTTAGTACAATTGAGGGTTCAAATTAACCATTAGGTATCTGATACAGATCCCTATAACTTCATATTGCAATTTGGAGTTGGTTTGATACTCCAACCATTCCGTACAAATTGGTTACCCTTGATTTAATGTAATTTTTGGTAAAAATATGCTGATAAAATTATGGTAATCATCATTTTGCATTTAACCCTTGGTTAATGCCTACAAATCACACTCAAATTCAAGATTATTCATAGCCAGAGTTGCATTTGGGAATGTGCATGAGAATGAATGCTATACTAATCAGTGATTAATCAATGCTAATCACTATATTTTAGTACAATTGAGGGTTCAAATTAACCATTAGGTATCTGATACAGATCCCTATAACTTCATATTGCAATTTGGAGTTGGTTTGATACTCCAACCATTCCGTACAAATTGGTTACCCTTGATTTAATGTAATTTTTGATAAAAATATGCTGATAAAATTGTGGTAATCATCATTTTGCATTTAATCCTTGGTTAATGCCTACAAATCACACTCAAATTCAAGATTATTCATAGCCAGAGTTGCATTTGGGAATGTGCATGAGAATGAATGCTATACGCATTATGTATTGGGCACAGTGCATCAGTGTAAAAATGGGATCAGACACTGCCCTTGTCCAGAATAAGGCAAGAGGTAAGACCTCCCGCATAGATTTGGGTTTGCATTGCATAATGATACAAGATAAACATCAAAAGCCCAAAAGAACTATCAAACAAACATTTAAACATGTTGCTCACATGGAGCAAGAAGACCTGACGGACAAGCTCATGGCCCCAGCCATGAAAGAAGAAGAACATCTCCTTTTAAGAGGAAGATCCACACCAAGAAGAAAAGCTGAAGGAAGACATGGACACGAGAAGAGAAGATGCCACAACAAGAAGACTGAAAGAAGAGGAAGACATGGACGCGTGAAGAGTAGTTGCCACGAGAAGAAGACTGAAGATAAGAGAAGATGTGAGGCTCCAAAGAGTGAGGAGCCATGTGAAAATCTCTAAGAGAGAGAGAGAGAGAGAGAGAGAGAGAGAGAGAGAGAGAAACCCCACAACCCAATGTAACCTACCCCAACAAAGTAAAACCACCTCTGAGCCACCGATGATGTAGGCCACGTGGTAGATGTATGTGTGAGCACTTTAGTCAAGGTCGCGGGCACTTATAGTAGCCTTGGACACATAGAGAGAGAGTGTGTCAAGGACTATGGAGTTTAGGGACTTGAGGCACTGGTTGCGGACTATCAAGTAAGAGAGAAACTTGATATAGGGTCCAGGTGTGCTAAGATAACTTGAGGGGAATGTAGCTAAGTGTGGTGATGTAGCAAAGGCAGTGTGCATGCTTGAGGAGCTCCCTTCACGGAATGCTATCTCTTGGAATGCATTGATCGCAAGATATGTACAATAGCCTATAGGGCCAAGGTGATCAAGCATTGGACCAATTTGAATGCATGCAGGGTGAGGGCATGCTTAATGAGCACTTGGAATGCATTGATAGATGGATACACATGCCAAGCATTGAAAAGCTCCCTTCTTAGAATGTTGTCTCTATTAGAATGAATTGAATGCTTGTGGAGTAGTGTATATTTTTTTGGGGCATTCCCTAAGTTTTTTGCTTGAATGTTTGGTGATAAAATGTCGATTTTGACCAAAGTTGACGAATGCATGCCCAGGTTTGTAATCAAATTATAATTAAAATTACTTTCTTAAACACTATTTTAGTTAAAACAGTCGATGAATTACAGTAAACTTTAATTCGAGGAGAATTTTTACATAGAAAACTCATTTATAAGAACTAACTTACAAATTTGGCTACAAAACTACAGATATCTTACATAATGCTCATATTTTTGGCAATCGTATATGTGAACTCCTTTATAGCCAAAACCCTAGGACTAAAATTGTGTTTTCAGCCAAATTGACGATATATAGCAGAACAAATTTCCCCTGTTGAGGAGCATCCTTCTCGAAATGATGTCTCTTAAAATGCATTGATTGCAGGATATGTATAGTAGGGCCAAGGTAAGTGAGCACTGGATTGATTTAAATGTATGCATCATGTTGGGCAATGCTTTTATGGTCATGTATGGCAAGTGTGGTGCTCTGGAAAGGCCTCCATTGTGAATAGCAAAAACAAACCTTATAAGTTCCGTATGAAAGCGCACATATTCTTTGCGTATTATCATGCTACGAAGTGCAAACACTCAAAACATCTCCTCAAAAACCACAATTAAATTGAGCTGAATTCAAGATAATATGCAACCAGCTTATCACTATCTGGACACGGATGTTTGTCCAAGATAGCTTTACTATCATCACCACAATATCTAAAATCACCTTTGGGGAAGTGCCTCCTCCTTTCCAAAATTTGACCTTGCCTAGGAGACTTGGAACTCACACCCAATTTGTCTTTATTGGAAACACAACATTGCAATGGTCCCACATGTTCACAAAATGGAACTTAGTATCGTAGTGCCTAGAATTGAGAATGCACATATCAAAGTAACATGAGTATTTCTTATAGACGTTACTTTGACAATGCAAAGTAGACATTGGAGAGAAATTAACTTTGTGATTACAACAAGAGCAAGGTACAATGAGATGGTCCATTCGTGCACTCTCAAGTAGAGATTAGATGGCGATCTACTCAGAGTTGAGGTGCTCGATGCACGAGTATCGGATGTCTTGGCTTGCTATAGCTACATCCATCAATAGTAATGCAGGTGATGTTGGCACGTTCAATGCATATGCTGCTTTGACATAGCACACCGTCCATGTATTCATAACGTGGCCCAAACACCACCTCGCCCACTTAATGGAAACATGGTATCCAAGAGAATATTCTAAGAAATAGTTTGAAAAACAATAGGCAAGTTTGCCTTGATGTGCAAGCTACTAAAAAAGTACTAAAATTAAATCGTGGGTGGAGACCTATCCTTATCACTTAAGCATTCATAGCCTTAATGGTAAGATGCCCCCCTTAAGGATCTTGTGGTTACTAAGTTTTGCAAAGGTGTTTTGATAAGATATATGAACAAGGGTCTTAGCTCTCAACAATTGAGGCTACTATCTAACCTGTTCAACAAAAAATGTGCAATTGTAACGAAAAGCTTGGCTGTCTTACCATAATATGGAAAAATCTACAAAAATGATACATCAAATCAATGATCAAGTAACGCAACTATGGACAAATTTTTCCATCTGGGTCATCATCTTTAGATCACCATACTCAATAAATTGTGCCTTTGTTGTGGGGAGATTTAAAAGCCTTACTATAAGATCTTGAAAAGCTTGCAACTAGAAATGAACAAAGTGGCTTATCAATAACATAGATGAGATGATGATGATTGCAGTGGAGAGGATCACCACTTGAACACGGATATACACAAGTTTTGCCGTTTTGCACGACTACATGTGCGTGCATGCTTGCTAGTGGTATCAAAGCACGGCTCTCCGCGGGAAGGCTCAACGCGAAGCTGTTCTTGGCTATGGTCATGTAATTTTGATAGTCACACTTCAAGGTCATAGCCCCTCCAAATTGATCTCCCATGTCTACCAAGATCCTCCTCAACCATATTGTTGCACAAGCAACAAGGTAGCTACTCTATCCTGAGTCTCAGTAGAAGATAGTGCCACAGCGGGTCACCTTTTCGTGGTCCCCGGCAGAGGTTGGGACGCGGATTTTACCAGATCGAGCTTAGAGACCCCTGAGATGGTGACCAGAGAGTTCCCTCACGCTTCACGCAGCTCGGACGCACTTCAAGCCCTGGCGCCATGGTTTTGACCCAATCACAGACACTCTTGGAGGGGAGTCTGGCTTCCTAGTTACGGTTTGTTTTCCTAGCCCTCCGCAGCTTAGCCGGGAGTATCTCCATCTTCTTCTGCAGCTTAGCCGGGCCGTTGTTGCTATCCTCCTCGAATCCACTCCGCACGGTAGCCTCGGTTGTAGATAAGGCTGCGGGCCTCCCTTCGGTACGGGTGATCATCCCCGATCCCGACGACCTACCGAAGGAGATTATTCTCCCCACTCACAGCGGGTGGAATACTCGGGCTTGCCCAATCAGAACTTCATCTGCCACAAGATGGGACATCTTGCTCAAGGATGCCCACGATGCCGCCTCGTACTTCTCAGCCGACGGACCCTCAGCAACCGTCTTCCGGGGATGCCTCAGCACCCTCGACGGACCCTCAGCAACTGTCTTCCAGGCATGCCTTCCCTGACCGGGGCTTCATCGGCAACAGGTACTTCGGTGCAGGTTGTCGAGCAGGATTGGTAGCCTACGTCCGAACGACGGCACACAGACAAAGAGGGACGACATGCTACAGCTCTGCAGCTTGCTGCTCCAGTACGGCTGTGGGTTCCCACTAGAAGTAGGTTTGATGTATTGCAGGAGCGACAAGAGACTAGTCCCGAGGGTATGTCAGGGATACACCTACTCCTTAGCCCTCCTCGGCTGTTGGGCAGGAGAGCCAGCCCACTCTGCAGCCTCCTCCCCTACCACCCTCTTCCTCCCAGCCCTCCCCCTCTCATGCCCCCATCCCCCCCTCCCCCCCCGCTCCCTTCCTCGCCCCCCCCCCCCCCCCCCCCCCCCCCCCCCCCCGCCGGGCGGCTCTTCTTCTTCGGAGGTTTTACGGTCCTTGAGTTTCTCTATGAGCCGCTCCTCGAGGGACGCGGCTTTGGCGAGCCGCCCGCCCCTAGTAGTCAACACTTCCAATAATTTCAGGCAGGTATTGGATGATGCTGGCCAACTATCATCGACTGGGAGAACCGGTCAAGGTAAACTATGTAGACCTTACAGGGCACACCTTTATGCCAGAAATGAAAATACATCTTCCAACCACTTCATCTGCTACACAAACTCCAAAGCCTGAAGCTGATGCCGAGCCATGGCAAGCATATGCAAAGCCACCCACCTCCTAAAACAAGCCATCTTTTCAGAAGGAGAGCAAAGCACCACTTTTATGGCATAAAAGCCAAGGAAGCGGGGAGAAGTTTAAATGGCTTCCAAAGTCTGTAAGCAAAGCAACCACTCCTCCAATGACAGTTCAAATGATTGCTATAAAACAACCAATGCTCACAGCTCTCAAAAGACAGCACCAATGACAGCCAAACCTATAGTGAGTACCCAAAAAGCTGTTACAAGCTCAATGCTATTATGGTAGCAACACTTGCGTGTGGATTCCCAAGTAGAAAAAGACTGGTCATCGCCAACAGTATCCCCACAAGAGACCCCCACCATTACAGCCCACCCACCAACTCACCAAGCAAAGGTACAGTCACCGTTATTGCTCCCGGCATAGAAGCACTCATCATGAAAGGCCGCCCAGCATAGCTACAAATCTCTACAGGAAGGAGAAATACTAATGCTATTTGACATGCTTATGTAGTTAGTATACACTTGAGAGTAATATACACCAGTATACACCTATATTTTTCTGATTAAGTAGGCCTACACACAAAAAAAGAAAATGTGAGCCTAAGTGTGTGTGTGTGTGTGTGTGTGTGTGTGTGTGTGTGTGTAACACCTGGAGCCTGCAGAGACAGAACTAACTGAACCAAGCTCTTCCATACAGTGCATACACCTTATACCTAAAGGCATATTACAATTGGACAACATTTGCACTCTCAAATCAACCAAAAACCACTTAAAATTTCAACTAACCTTCGGAAACAACAAGACTAATAACCAAAAAGCACACAACCCACTGCAGCATCTTAAAAGATCACTCATCACTTTGCACTTAAAGAAAAATTGAAAGAAATTTATGCATTTGAGATCTGGATGGCATCTAGGTGCCGATTCACAATCCAAAATTGCCTCAAGAGTCCCAACTCTTGGAAGCGGAACGAGATCGGTTGGAAATTTGGAAGCCATCCACGAGGACTTGTCCTCGGATACATACTCCGATCTGCAATCACAAATGGAAAGGGAGATGTCGATAGGACACAACTCACAGACACCAGATTTGAGACCATCCCTGTCTCAATAGTCCAGAGACATGCATGCATTTGTCCAGATCTAGGGCTTTTAGAATACTGTAGCTTCTTGCAGGTAATGCCCTGAGACTGCTTTGTTCCTCTGAGCAGTAACCTCTGGCTCTTCCTCCAGTTTTTCTACAATTTGCTGCGTTACGCGTAGTGAAACAAGGAGTGATTTCCTTATGATGGTGCAACTGGAAGACTTCTGCCAGTAGCTCTGGTGTAAGCTTAATCTCTGAGTCCTTGATAACAGTTTGACTGGTTCGATCAAAATTAGCCAGTGCTTCCTTACCAATATCTGTCACCTGTCTTTCCAAAGAAGCTGCATATAACTTTTCTAGCTTGAACAGCTTAACAATATTGGCCTCTGCACCCTGAAGAATAAACTGTGTGGGCCAGTCATACACAATGTCCTTATTCTGTAAAGCTTTACCTTGAATTTTCTTGACAGCCAAGGAGGATGTCTGAGCATCCTCTGTTGGAGCTCTCTGCACAGGTGGAACCACTACAATAGCCTTGCTTGTATCTTCCATCTCCTCTGGTGGCAAACTTGCTTGCTTGAATGAAGAAACTGATTGGTGTGATGCAGGCATATTAGGGTTTGCAGGTGAACTCAGCTTAGAAAAAGAAAATGAAGAGATTGAAGAATAAGAGTTAATGCTAGGGGTAGGGCTCTTTGATGGTTGATACGATGAATCAGATGCAGATGAAGATTGAGAAGAAGAAGAGCCTGATGAAGAAGATGATTGAGCAGAGGAAGATTGTGAACAGCTTGAAGCAGGTGATGGCGAAGCAAAACTTGATAAAGGAGCTAGAGACACATCATCAGCTGTGAGCATGCAAGAGGAAGGGGCACTTAGAGCTCTCTGTGTAGAATTAGAAACTGCGTGAGTTTCAGAGATTGATTGATTAGGCGAAAAAATCCTTCTAACGGTTGTCTTAACTCTAGCCATAATGTTTAGTGACCCTATATGCTGCTAATTCCCAAGCTATTTAGTAGGTACTCATTAGGCCCTATATGCTGCTAATTCCCAAGCTATTTAGTAGGTACTCATTAGGCCACGTGGCAGACATGCATTGGCTCTGGCTTTTTCCTGCCTTCCCTTGACTGGTGGTTTTGTTGTCCCCAGTAGACTGCTCTGATGCTAGTACTACAGCTGCTCCAGTAGACTGCTCTGATGCTAGTACTACATGCATTGGCTCTGGCTTTTTCCTGCCTTCCCTTGACTGGTGGTTTTGTTGTCCCCAGTAGACTGCTCTGATGCTAGTACTACAGCTGCTCCAGTAGACTGCTCTGATGCTAGTACTACATGCATTGGCTCTGGCTTTTTCCTGCCTTCCCTTGACTGGTGATTTTGTTGTCCCCAGTAGACTGCTCTGATGCTAGTACTACAGCTGTGCTTCCAGTAGATACACTGCTCCTGATACAGGTGGGCTCTTGTTGAATCTTCTAGTGGAACAATACTGATGGAAGCAACCAGTGGTATTGTAAACATAGTGGCAGTATCATCTACTGCCTCTTCAACTGGTACTACAGGAACAGTTTGCATTGGCATTATTGGTAGTGTACTGGTGCCTTCATACAGTTTGATCTTGAAAAATCGTGGGGGAGACTTAGGCCAGCCAAATCTTTAAGCTTAGCACTGCCCTTTGTGTAAGCCTATTCATCTTGGTATGGTCCAAACCATTCTATTTTCAAATTTGGTTTCTTTGGCCCCAGTCTAGATTGATACAGTAATACTACGTCACCCTTCTTGAATGGCCTTGGCTTAATATTTTGATCATGCCAATGCTTCCTTCTCTGTTGCACAACCTTCTGCTCCCAAATTGCTCGTTGCCTGGTTTCCTCCAGTGTAAACAAATTCTCCAGCCTTTTCCTTAAGGTGCCATTATAATCCATATTGTGCTCTACAGCAATTCTCAAACTTGGAATCATGAACTCCATAGGAACCACTGCTTCTGTGCCATACACCAGTTTGAATGGTGTCATACTGGTGGTGACCTTAAAAGCAGTTCTGTATGCCCATTGTGCTACTTGTAACTTGAGATCCTAGTCATGTGGTTCCTGCTACACAATCTGGGTGAGAATGCCTTTCAAAGTTTTGTTAGTGCTTTCAGCTTGGCCAT
>NC_141089.1:44907454-44922454 GCF_041138505.1 Cibotium barometz | reverse complement strand
AGTTTAAGGGTCACATGAGTGAGCTAGTGTAGCAAATTAACAGGAGTTTAAAATTATTGAAAGTAAATCAAGAGTAAGCAAGGTGTCAAAGGTTAATCAAGGTTTATAACTGGCCTAAGTCAAGGAAAATAACCAAGCTTAATAAATAAACAGATGACCACACTGTGTCTACTCTAAGAACAAGTTTATACCACGAGCCTAGGGACACAAGAAACATCAGAGTTACAGGAGCCTTTTGCTTTTATTTTTTTATGCACGTGATAATTTTTATACACAATGGCGACCTTCCTAAGGCAAAACTAACATCGATCCTGGTACCATGTTTAACACAAGGCATTATCCAGGAATCTATTAGCTCACTTTAGGCAAGGCTACCCCCTACCAACCAAGGCATCGGTTTGGAGTAGAATACTCCTCGCCTACCAAGTATCATTAAGACGATAGGCCAACATTAAAGCACATCATAGACTTGTATTGCCATTTATTGTAGGCTTTTTTTTTTTTAATAAAGTTTCTTTTGATCTTCGCTCCTGAACTAAAATGTGTTCTTACATCCTTTCGACAAGGGGTAAAAGCTATGTCCTAGAGGTCAACACACACACAGCCAGGTGTTCAAACATTAAGATGGTTTGACCCTAGACCTAAGACAATCGTATTCCAAGGTTAACTAAAGACGTCATGCTGCCTAGGAATATTTCCAATAAAGTTAAGCTCATTAATGATTTACACTAGCATGCAAGCAACTTCAAAAACTAAGTAGTACATTGACAATTTCCATGTGGTCATGCCGTATAGTTTATGAAATTAATTGAACAGAAAAAACGAAAGAGAGTGGGTATGGAAGAATTACACCTGAAATTGGAGATCTCCTTGATTTGATGAGACAGCTTGCAATGTGATGTAGATATATTTTGATGAATGTTGCGGCAGTCTCAAGATATGGAAGCGAACCCACCTCAAACTTTTTAACCTGTACAATCAACTAACAAGCACTATACCTCGAGAGGCACATCAGTGTGAAAATTTCAAGACTCGTTTAAGGAATCTAAACTAGAAAAAACTTGAAAACACTAACCTACCTACCAGTCACCACACTACTACTGAGAATACGGTAAGAGGATGTTGTAGAGTCCTGGCTCTAGCCCTAAGGCTAAGCCTCTATCCGCATCATCCAAACAAATAAAGTCAACCTCAGTAGTGCCATGAGTTTCATCCGTCCATTCATCATTGTCAGATATTTCCTTTTCATTTTCCCATCCACATAAACTCATCAAGAATATAACCATACGAGGATAGTCATCTTGTGGAAAAGGAAAGCATTGGGCTATCGGGGATATTTCCTCTACGGAGTAGGGGTCAGTCATGGTCAATAGGCGAATTAGCCATTCTAATTCCTCAACATTTTCCTCTCTGACTAGTACATCTATATGATCCCATTCAGTTTCAATTACAGGATAGCACATGTGGAATATCTGAGAAAGGTACAGATGATACCTCTCACCAAAGGTAGGAGTGGATGAAGTGTATGATGATCGGGCATCTGCCATATCTGCAAACACAGATATAGCATCAGTAGGTTTATGACAGGTCAATCTAGTTCTTGATTGTATACGGATATTTCTCTTGTTTTTATGCTCTTGCTCTTTTTACTATTTTTTGTTTTTCTTTTGTTTTTTTTGTTTTTTTTAAATGTATGAAGCTATATATATACATCCCCTTGAATTTGGCAATTACATGGTCAGGGGAGAAGGTTAAGGAGGAAGCATTAGAATGTCGAGCGTGAGTACATGCTCCCCCTTTCCTTGGGTAGATCATATTATTTGCAATGATGTTGCAGCCTCTTGGAACCAATTTGTCCAGCGGGTCATAGGTTGTGATGTGGGCAGATAGCTTTTTATGACCCTTGTGGCCACATCCAATTGCAGAGATGGTAGTGTACGCTCCCATTGACGAATGGAGGAAATGGTTTCCGACGATACTATTACAAGGGGAGACGTAGACTCATCGGTTTTTTGTTGGGTGTTGACAAGAGTAGGTGTAGAGCATGAAGAAACTTCTATATCAATGTGTGTTTGGCATGAAGAGCTAGAAGCTTCATGTGACTCCCCCCTTCCTGAGCTAGGTGGTATTGATCGATATCGTTTGGGAATCCAAACTAACTCTGGAAGAAGTGGTGCGGAGCACTCTGTTACCTTTCCCTTACCACGGTCTTGAATTATCATTGGGGTGGCAACAATTGGTTTGCAAGGTTTTACAGGTGACGTAGAGGGATTCACCTTATGTTTAGGGACCCAAATCTGGTCATTCCCCTCGTAGTACCCTTGGGCTACTAATAATTTTTTAGGGATCCATCGCGATGTTACCTTGCCCTTTTTCGGGTGGGTAGCTGCTTTCCTTTTACGAGGCTTCTTGGTGGCTGAGCGAGATTGAGCAGGGGAAGTAGCTATTAACGAAGCCTTTGGGACCCATTTGTATGTGTTTTTTGTCATAGTAAGCGGAGCTTTAGAGATCATCCTGCATGTTTCCACTCTTGGCGTTGAAGCGTTAGAGGAGTGGCAAACAATCAAAGATGGTTTTGCCACTGGACTTTGTGATTTTTCGTTATCCAGCATTTTGTCCCGAATCGATGGCTTAGGAGCGGGATTTTGAGCGGTCAGACCTAGTGTTGGTTCTTGCGTCGTGACTCGTCTGGTTGCCCAATCGATATTGCATTTGGTGGCCATCATCCATTTGTGCCCTAAGTTTACAGTCCCTTCCATGGTACCAGCAGGCATAACCAAAAAGCTTTGAATTATGGTTCCCTTGTCATAGGCAACCGGAGTGTACATCCTGAGACAGGGGTTTTCTTCTTGTTGATACCTTGAACTTGGATAGCACTCTTGGATAAAGGTGGTTTTCCAAGTTGACACCACACGCCATATGATAACAAATTGTGTTGAGCTCCTGTATCCAATAATGCATTATACAGCACCTCCCCGTAAGGACTCTGTGACTCAATTGGGTATCTTAGAGGTGGGTCAGATTCCAGTGCATCCTCCTCTGCTTCCTCGAGAAATACTTGCGTAATTCCCAAGTTTGCTTCTCGTTGTCGCCTAGCACGCTGTTGACGTTCTTTGGCTTCGACTCTCGCTTGTATCTTTTTAAGCTCAGCTTGTTCTTTAGCTGGCTTCTTTTGATGGATTGCATGTAACTCCTCTTGGCTTAGGGGGTCACAGTATCTTTTGAATTTACTCCCATTAAGGAATCCAATGGTTTCAACTCCGTCGAGAGTCTCCACTCTAATGGTACCTTGCGGGGTAATTTCACATACTCTATACGGTCCCTTACCAACATATTTGAGTTTTTTCTTTTTGTTTCGCACTCCATACATTAGGACTTTATCCCCAACCTTGATGTCCTTGTCCTTCAGGTGGCGATCAAACCATTTTTTCCTTCTATCCTTCTCCACAAGGGCATTGTATACAGCCAATTGTCTTTCTTCGTTTAGCCACTCAAGGATATACAGACGCTCTGCTAAGGGATTACCATCCCAACCCTCTTGAGTAGCAACACGAAGACTAGGAATGACAAATTCCCACGGCATGACTGCTTCTTGGCCATATACCATTTTGAATGGTGTGCAATTAATAGCCACTTTGTACGCAGTACGATAGGCCCATAAAGCTGTCGTAAGCTTTAGATCCCAATCCGTGCGATGAGCTTCAACTGTCTTTGTCAAAACAGAGATTAAAGTCTTGTTGGTACTCTCGGCTTGGCCATTCGCTTGCGGATAGTAAGGAGTAGATTTATGATGGGATATCATGAAATTTGTTGTGAGCTCCTTAATCACTTCATTTATAAAATGCGTACCATTGTCGCTCACAAGTTCAAAAGGACAACCGAAGCGTGTGATTATATTTTCAAAGAGGAACTTGGCTGTTGTCCTCGCATCTGCCTTACGTGTCGCTTTCGCTTCAGCCCATTTGGTCATATAGTCAGTGGCCACAATAATATAGCGAGATTGTGTGTTTCGGGCCGCTGGACTAATTGGACCTACAAAGTCTAAACCCCACTTTTCAAATGGTTGGTTTACTTTGATCGGATGTAGGGGCATCTGATCTTTCCTCTGGGGTTTCTTATATCGTTGGCATTCATCGCAACCCTTCACAAAGAGTGATGCGTCTTGGAACATAGTGGGCCACCAATACCCTGATTGTAAGATCTTTCGCGCAGTTAAGTCTCCTGAGAAGTGACCACCGGCTACACCCATATGTGCCTCTTGCAAAATGTATAGATACTCATCCTCTCGAGCACAACGCCTAAGAACGTCATCCTTTCCTCTTTTATAAAGAGTCCCGACTATCAGGCAATAGGGTTCGCATTCTTTGATCAGCTTTCGAGCTAGATCTTTACGAAGCTCCTTGGGTAGTTAACAATCTTCTCACTCCATTCAGGCATTGTCTCCACCATGAACAGGGAAGTGTCCGGTAAGTCATCATCAACCCCCGTAGGAGCCTCACCATTAGGTATGCGAGACAAATGATCAGCCATAACATGTTTTTTGCCAGGTCTCACAACAACAGTGAAATCAAACTCAAGGAGAATCAATAGCCATCGTGTGATTCTTCCTGTGGAGCATGGTTTGTTTACTAGATACAACAATGCTTGATGATCTACATAGAAAACAAACTTGGTGGCAAGGAGGTAATAACGAAATTTCCTTACTGCATATATCATTGCCAACCCTTCTCGCTCCGTAGTGGTGTAGTTCATCTCAGCATCGTTCAACTGGCGACTGGCAAAGCTAATGGGGTAGTCTAGCTTGTGTTCTCCAGGTTGAGTTAACACACACCCAATAGCAAAGTTTGATGCATCAATATGCACATGGAAGAGTAAATCCCAGTTAGGCATTCTCAAGATTGGAGCACTCGCCAAGGCCTTCTTTAGTAGCTCATAGGCACGGTCACATTCTTCGGTCCAAATAAACTCGATGAGAAGCTTATACAATGGTCGAGCTATCTCGGCGAAGAATAGAATAAACCTTCGATAATAACCAACGTGGCCCATAAAGCGTTGGACTCCCTTGTAGTTGGTGGGTGGTGGCAATTCCAGAATGACCTTGATTTTACTCTCGTCCGTGGAAATCCCATTTTTGGACACTATATGCCCTAAGATAACTCCGTGTTTAACCCAAAATTGGCATTTGAAAGGATTCAAGGAGATGCGATATAATCTACACTTTTCAAATATTTTTCGTAAACACATCAAGTGCTCATCCCAAGAGGAATGAACACAAAGATCATCTAAGAAAGCTTCACAGAAGTCCCTTAGATATTCCTTAAAGGCCGTGTTTATCAATCGTTGGAATGTTGCAGGTACATTGGTCAAGCCAAAAGCCATGACGCGAAAGGCAAACACTCCAAACTTCATGATAAATGCTGTTTTAGCTTGGTCCTCGACTGCAATTGTGATCTGATTGTAACCCGAGTACCCATCTAAAAAGCTATATGCCTCTTTGCCTGCCACTCTTTCAAGCACATGTTCAGAATATGGCAAGGGGTAATGATCCCTTCTGGTGGATGCATTAACCTTTTTGAGATCAACGCACACTCTGAGTTTCCCATTCTTCTTTGGTACGATGACTATCGGAGAAACCCATTCTGAGTGCTCAATTGGGTATATGAATCCACATTTTACCAGCTTTTCAATTTCCTCTTGTACAATCTTTGCATACTTAGGATTCATTGGGTAGGGACGTTGCTGGACTGGTTTAGCAGGGCTAATCATTGGAATCGTGTGTTGCACCACCGAGGGTGGAACACCCTTCATATCATGATATGTCCAAGCAAATATGTCCTTGAATTCTTTAAGAAGCTTCGTAAGTGCAGCTTCTTCCGCCTTGGTGAGGTCTTGAGCAATAAAAACTGGTTTAGACTCCTCACCCGGATCTGCTAAGTCTATCTCCTTAACTACCGCAGGGCCATCGTAGACACCGCTACTCCCATTGGTAGGCGTTCGTTGGGCTTTTGTGTAGACCACTTTACGTTCCCCTGTGGTAAATGATTTGAAATGCTCGGGTGCAGGGTGTAAGTCTACTGGTTCTTGTTGTGCCAGGCTTTTTTCTTTCAATTCCGCTTCCTTTTGCTGCTGAGCCAACTCTTGGTTTTGCCGCCTTCTTGCAGTACGACTTAGTTTTGGCTTCTCATCAATTTCTAATTGGGCGACGTCACGAGGTTGCGGAATACACCACATGACACTTTGGAGGTATTGTCCCCAATCATCCGCTAATTTTTGATTAGCGTCAATAGCTCCTACATAACTAAGCCATTCTGCGGTGGATCTCTCCTTGTTTATTGCAGTTCGTACATTAGCTCGATAGCGTTGACGCTTATGTCTCGTTTTCTTCTTACCAAGTTTTTGATTTTTGTTTCTATCAGATTCGGACTCACTTGGTCGATCTTCACTTGTGTCCACCTCACTTTCGGATGAACTGCAGGAGATCACTGTCCTAGGCCTTGAGCACATTGCTTCCACATTTGGGTGAATATTTGATTCGTTTTTCCCATGAGTCTCAGGGTCAGTTTCTTCTTGAGATTCATACTCAGAGTTGCATTGGTCAGATTCTTTGCTACTTTCAGTGTCGGTGGAGTTTACCACTTTCTCGCCATCAGGAGTCAAGTGCATAACACCTATCATGTTTATTGGCACTAACGGTGGCATATCTTGCCCCTCAGGTGTTACCCAACTTGTGCCTCTATTTCCCCATGTGTCTATGGTTGCCGCTAGGTGTACCCAATCCACGTTATCCGACTCAGTCATACCCGGTAGGACATCCATATAAGGAGAATCTTTCTCATCATCAGTCTCTTTTTTGCATGTATAGCAATACCTTAATGGGGCGGAGTGAATAGTGGTATCCGATCGATTATCAATGATAACCTTGCTTCCTAAAGGATGTGCACGACCATTCTCAAGATCAACTCGAATGACAGAGTCCTGGAATTGTAGATAGACATGGTTTTTCGACCAGTCATGCACCATTTGTGCTTCCCTCATGAAAGGACGTCCTAAGATCATTTGATATGACATAGGATGCTTGGAGAAATCCATTACAATGAAGGTATGTTTTACCTTGTATCCCAGAACCTTGATCTTAAGGTCCCTTAACATTCCAATAGGTTTAGCAATAGTTCCGTTTGCCATCTTCACCACTATGTTTGTGACTTCGAGGTGAGGTCTTCCCATGGATTCCCAACAGTTTTTAGTCACAATGCTCACTCCAGCACCACCATCAAGGATTCCCTTTAGAGTTAATCCCTTGGTAGTAATGGGGAGGGTGATTCGTCACCTTCAAAGTACTGTCCCAACTTGTTCACAGGTATTTCAACGACCGAATCTTCATCTAGATTGGGTTGTAGATCCCAATGTTCCCCTTCGTCTTGAAGCGTGTCGGGTCTATCCATATTTGCAAATTGTGGTAGCCCCGCCTTTAGTTCTCCATTGAGAAATGCCCGAAGAGCTAAGAATAGCTCAGGGTCTCCGTATAATTTGGATATGATCGTGGTTCTGATCTCAGAGAACATGAAATCCATTAGCTTGGACACATTCAACGGTGCTTTTCGAGACATCGCCCCATGACTAGGGACTGGTGAAGATGGAATCACTTCCTCTTCAATGGGGTCAGGCATTCCCTCACTAAACATTCTTTCAAGCAAGAAGGGTGTTTGCCCACTTCCTGATGTCCTATCCTCACTTTCTTCCCGAATGATGCTAGGTATAGCTAACGGTTTATGGTTCCTGTGAGGCTGAACTTGCGTAGGAAACACTGTGTCTGGAATTTTGATTTTTCTCGGGTTTGGCTCCAGTTCTCTTTGTGTTTCTTCCACCAAACCCCTTAAGTGTTGCACTTGTTCAATCTCCTCAACTAGGTTTGGGTAAGTACCAATCTTTTTCTTGAGGGTTTTTGGCCCACGTGGCTTGTCTTGGGGAGTCTTAGTCAGTTTGGGTGGTCGAGAGGGCATTAACTGACTTGGTTGTGGGGCCGAGGAGGTTTCCTTCTGTTTTCCCTTATTTATGTGCTCGCTTGATTCTCCTTCATTGCGCCCCCGAGTGGGTTCCTCCCTTAAGGTAGTGGCTTTGGTCCCCATGGTTTCTATTGAATCAGAATCATCTTCAGGATCATTCATATACACGGGGTCGTCTCCTGTCCCTATGTTAGTCTTTGAACTGGGCTTGGAGCTCGTGGCATTAAGCGATCTCTTTCGCCGTGTTTTCTTTTTCTTTAATGCAGTATCCCTCTCTTCAAGAATGTAGTTTTGATTTTGAAGCATTGACCGTGTAACTACATTCGCGGGTACAACGGGTGTGGTTCCTCGTGCTTGGTTGGTGACCTCAACCAAATTCAATGGCGTAATCTTGGGTGCATTAGGATTATGTAGACATTGAGCGATCAAATGATCTATGCCACAACGATTACATGTAAGTACCGGCATTCCCGATGTGCTCCCTTGATTTGGTTGCATATGAGTAGCGATCTTTTGTACCCTATTAGGGCACTCTGCTACACGATGCGATCCACCACAATCGTAGCATTGAAGAGGTGGTCTCCTCGCCAAGGTATTAAGGTTTTGCCCTCTTGTGGCGAGAGCGGCCGCTTGATATACAGGCTTGACTTGCCCGAAATGATCCTCCATGTAGTACTGGGGAATCATTTCAAACGTATCAATCCCATATGGAGTAGTGGGGTCTATCTCCTCTTCATAATCCCCACACGCACTATGTGACTCACAACCCACCTGGTTTATAGGAGTAATCCTTGGATGTGGAGGTTGTGGTCCTAGCACTGGCGGTGGTAACGGCACAGACTGGACTACATTCGGATTCCTTGGAACTATGTGCTGTGACGGTTGCTCGATAGGTTGTGCAGGCATTAGCGCGGGTACTTGAGGTGTGTTTGACCAAGCTAGTGGTGCCTGGTTTGCCAACATTCGCTTAAGTGTTAGGCAATCTTTAGATTGATGGCCATACTTACCACATGCATTGCAATTCCCATTGAATTTGACTCTGAATGTGGGACATTCACTCGTGCTATGTGGTCCTAAGCACACCGAACACCATTGTTGCTCTCTTCTTGGGTACATATGACTATTCTGAGGAGCTCGATTACCCCTAAAGTATTCTTGGAGAGCCTTAGTAAGGTCGGTCACAGACATTTCAGATATCTTGGGCTCCTTGGCAATAGGTTTCACAGTCATTGGCTCGTGCCCAGATACTTGCGAACTAACGGATTTTGTTTCTGAAGACACCTTTTTACCTGCAATCATCAAGTTGTCTTCTAACTGGATTGCATTGGCAGTGACTGCTTCCCACGTTGTAAGACCTCTAATGACTAGGCCATTGTAAATGTCCTCGTGGCGCAATCCTCGGATGAATCTATCGAGGAGTTGGTTGTTATTGAAGCGTTCATCGGGAGTGCAGCGAGAATTTAGATGCTTCAATCGACTTATAAAGTCTCTCACTGACTCCCCTTCCTCGCGTTCAGCTTTTTGGAGTTGAGAAGCTACTCCCCAAAGCACACCCTCGCGTATGTATTCTTTCAAGAACAATCTCTTGAGAGTGGGGTAGTGAGTGCGCTCTTCAACCCTTAAGGTTCGATACCAATCTCCGGCCTTCCCACTCAAGGTTAAGCCTAAGGCTTTACACTTATGCAACTCATTGTGCTCTTCCAAGGAATCACACACGTGTTCAAAGACTTCAATGTGCTTCCTAACATCCTCGTTACCACTGAAGTTTTGAGGGAGCTTAGCCACTTGTACTGCCTTGCTTCTAGGTTCTCTCTCAGGCATGCCCCGCATGTTTTCCGCAATGGATCGTCCGATCGTCTGAGCAAATGCTGCGAGATCACCTAAGTGAGCAGGCATAGTTGGTGGAGGTACGTTTGGGATAGCCTGGCTGATAGGAGTTGGCGTTGGTCTGAGTATGTTGGCAAATGACGTAGGATATGATATGTGACTAGGCCTAGCTCCTATTGGATAAGGGTGGTGATAAGGCGGTCGTGGAGCATACGCCATTGGCATACTAAGAGGCGTAGGAGCTACATGAGCATGAGTTGAGATAGGTACATAGGGTCGATAGGCACGGGCACGCACTGTTGTAGGTACTGTTCCACTAGGTAGTGGTGTTGTACTAACTACAGTGGTAACAGGTGCGCTTTCTGTCATGCTCATCATTGGGGTAGGCATTGTGGATTCCTTAATGGAAAGTTGAGCCAAGGTTGGAAAACTAAAGTTACTGCTCGTGGGCTCAACCTGCATTGAGACTCCAGGCGAAACAACATACGAAGGGTCTATGGGACTCACCGAGGGAGTCTCCAATTGTGATAGGGTTGGTTGTTTGGCCTTGCCCGTATCCAAAAATCTCATAGGGCCAGTGGAAACTAGGTTCACTCCCCTATTTTGCCTCTCAAATTGGATAATTCTATGAATCACCTCACATATCATGCGTTGTTGCTCCTCTAGATTAGTGGTGCTAGATGTAGATCGTAGGACTTCTAACCAACCTACATGGTATGTGTAACCTGTGTATAGGTCAGTTAGAGTCTCTGTGTGTAGATCATATTCCCAATTTTCATTGAGAAATATCCCATCTAGACTTGGTGTGCCAAACGATTCTCTTGAAGTGGACGCAATGTCACTTCTTATGGATTGGCTTCTAGGGACCTCTACTTTAGGAAGAGCATCGGAATGTGGTAGCTCAGTAGGGCCCTCATTGAACGAAGTGGGTAGAATATCTACATGGACACTCTTTGGGAAGGTAGGGTCCACATAAGATGTGAATGGTGAGTCTACTACCCCTCCTTCTTCATTTACTTCGCTTGTCGCATGTTCAGAGCGTGTAGCTCTACTAAAGGTCTCTATTAGACGACTAAACATGCTAGATCCGGGTTGTGGGGCCCACACTGGCATGTTTTGGCTTGTCTCCTCAGGGTTCTTGGTAGGGTGCCCTTCCATGGCTTCTGAGTCAGCAGAGGATGAGTCACTATCCACTATTCGTGGATCTTGGGTTGCACTCCCTTGGGTTCCAGCCGAAGGCCAAGATGCCAACGTGGAGGGATGGTGTGAGCCTGCGTAGACTGAAACGCTTTCTAATGGTTCAGGCTCTAGCACCCGACCAGAACGTAGATGCATGTGACGTGGGTACCCTACGTGCATTGGTAACTACCCTTGAAACTCACACAAGTGGTTTCTTAGGTGTTTCGCACCCCGTTTTTACTTGTTTTTAGATTGTTTTTAACTCGTTTTTGACCCCCTTACTTACGGTCAAACTTGGACTAGGGCGTGTGATAGCTCGAAACGAGCGTATCATTTTAAGGGTCCTAGCGTGCTTTACAGCACTGTGTTCGCCTATCTAGAGCTCCTGTAGTCCTCAAAACAGTCCGTTTCCCTTGGGGAAAGGGGCAAAAGCCTATTTGCTTGTGGTGGAGGAAAGGGTGAGGGCTTTATCCCACATGCTCACTTTACTCCTTGGGGAGTGGGCTACATATAGGGCACGACTTCCCATAAGCTCTCACTTGAAAGAAAGCTATGGAGGCTCACTCTCCTATATATATATATCAAAAGACCGAGACCGAGACCGAGGCCGGGGCCGTGGGTCAATTGGGGTTCTTTCTTTTCAAAAATTTTTTCTCCAATTAGAAAATCTTTCCTCTCTTCCTCTCCACACGTTTGGTTCTTTCTTTAAAAATAAAATTTAATTTTTTTTTTGTTTTTGATTTTTTGTATTTTTTTTAAAAATTTTATTTTCTGTTTTTTTTTTTGGAGATAAGTTTTCTAGGGTTTCTTTAGGGTTCAGCCTTGGCCGCGGCGGAATTCGCACACAGCACAGATCTGGGGATTCAGAAATCCCCCCCGCCCTCAGATAACCAGATAACAGAACACACGCCCACACGCGGAGCGGAAAAATAACAAAAGAAACAGAAACGTAGAAGACAAATTGCAGAAACAGATTGCAAAACACAGAAACACCTCAACAACAAACACACAGTCGCTTTCCTACAGTGTAGATTAAACTTCACGCAGCAGCCGAGCTGCAAACTGGAGCTTGGTGCAGGGCAACTCCCCGGCAGCGGCGCCAAAAATGTGCGCTTTTGCGGCACAGGTCGTAGCTGGGGACTTGCCGGACACCGTATGCGAGCCACGAATGGCTGCAAGCATACAACCAGGGAAGGAAGCTCAAACAGAATGCCAAAGGGTGTGTCACTCACCGCTCAACCGCTGCCTTGAAGGATTCCCGCGTCGCAGCCGTGAAGAAGGAGCCGCCGTCGTCGCTCTACCGCCTCTCCGCCGCCGTGCCGCTACACAGTGCTCGATCGCTCTCTCACTCTCTCTCTCTCTCTCTCTCTCACATGCAGGAGAAGGAAACCAAAGAGAAGGCAAGAGCACTCTTGTATTCACAACACATGAGAATGAGGATTTTAGGGTTACATTTGACTCTTATAGGTGACTTGGCCGTTCACACTTGGGCGCCCATACATGGCCGGTCGATCCTAACCCTTATCCTACTAATATTCAAGGTGCGCCTCTCATCGGCGATCACCCAATCCCTTCATCCTTAACATATGGTGCCGACAAGCCCGGTCCATGACTCAGAATATTTAAATTAATGACGTAAAACATAATACGTCTCAATGTCCGTCATAGGTTAACATTGGCAGAAGACTCTTGTGGTGGCTGGCCGACTGCCCATTCAGCAGTCGTGTGGCTGGCCGACTGCCCACCAACAGCAGTCATGGAGTAATTTTACTGCTGGGGCCGACTTGCTGTATGCAGTCGTGGACCTCTGTACTGCTGGCCGACTGCTGATGCAATCGTGGAGTGTTTTTCATGCAGGCCGACTGCTCACATGGGGCATATAAATAGGCCCCATGCCCCCCACCACTTTCTCATTCAGTTTTCTGCGGGATCTTGTGTATAGAGAAGAGTTTACACACCTATCTCTCTGTGTTTCTTGTGCTGTCTATTTTCTGCATTCTACTTGCTCTTGTCTACCCAGGTTTGGTTATCATTTCCGCTGCATATTCTGACATGGTATCAGAGCCCTAGGCTCGTGATAGATCTTGGGAGTTTTCTGAGCAAGAGGGGGATCGTTAGGTTGTTGATTGGTGGACTGTTTTGGACGGTGTGGGAAGAGAAGGTGCAAGTGAAAGGCGGGCTAAAGGTGCTAGATAGCCACTTGCAAGTTTTACAGATTTTTTTTCCCACCCACCCACCCTTTCAGTTTACTCCCCGCGATGGCAGATTTACTAGAGATGGCTGAGAAGCACGTGAAGATTCTGACTCTCCCCGCGTTCCCAGTGGATCGTCAGTTGAACGGGTCCAATTACGGCATCTGGAAGGTCATGATGGAGTCTGTGCTGGAGTCATATGACCTTGCTAATTTTATCATCATCGGGGTTCCACGGCCGCAAAGGAAGGGGAGTTACTGTCGACGAGAAAGGACAGAGAGGCATAGGCACACATGTGGGATCATGTCAACGCCAGGGTCCGGTCATTTATTTTCCTCAACTGCACACCACAAGTGATCAATCGTGTAAAGCACATGACGCTGGCCAGAGGCATATGGGAGCACTTGGCTTCTTTGTATAACAGGGTATCACCCATGAAATGGATCTCCGTGGAAGTGCAGATGCAGGTGATGAACCCTGCAAAGTCCTCGACAATGCGAGAACACATTAACAAGCTGCAGGCCCTTCAGTAGGAAGTCCTACAAGCTCAGAAAGAGATATCATCAAAAGACATGGCCATCACTTTGCTGTCCCACTTGCCTGCTCAGTATTCTGATTTCTATTCCTCGTTGATTACGAGTGGCAGGCTCAGCACCATTACCTGGGAGGAGCTTGTGCCAATGGTCTTGGACCAGGAGGAACGTTTCACGAACCCTCCTCACAGCGGAGGTTTGGAGGCCTTAATTGGCCAATGGTCGAAAGGTCAGAATAACAACAAGGGCAAAGGGAAGGTGTTAAAACCCTAAGATCTCTCTAGATAATTGTTATGCATAAACATAAATAAATCAAGCATAAACTCAACCACCCAACCACCCAACCACCCCCGAGCCCAAGGGATGCACACATGAATCATAAATGAAATACATCATACCTCTACCTTGATGTCCCATACCATCAAGAGGTATAACACAATCTAATAGCATGTAGCTATAGTGTGAAATGGTAGGTGAGTAGATATGGACCTCTACACAAGAGACCATAGCATAAGCCTCCAAGCCCCCCAAGCTCCCTTGAGTGTGCCCCATGCCCCTATTATATAGGAGGGCCCTCAAGTGACTCTTGACTTTCCATTTCCCATGTGTGGCCTGACCCTAACCTTAACCCTTAAGGTTAGTCCTAACCCATGCTCCACTAGAGCTTGTTCCCATGCTCCCATGCTCACAAGCCTAATGTGGGTTAGCCTCCTAGCATATGCACACATAATGTGTATATAACATAGCACACATAATGTACATATAACATACTTCCCCTCTCTCAAAACATTGCACTCTTGCAATGAAAAGAAGAAGAACTGCACTGAACAATATCAACCGACTCCCAAGTCGAATCCTCTATTTCCCTATCTTTCCACCTAATTTTAACCTCAGGAATTAGTCAACTAGAAAGTTTCCTTTCCCTGAATTCAAGTACCTTATCCGGTTCATGTGGAACATAGGATAATTCTTCGACTTCAACGAGTTCTTGAGGAGTAACTATGTTATCCTCACCTCCCAGTTTCCCTTTCAATCTATTGATATGAAAGACTGGATGAACTCTAACATGTGGAGGTAGTTTTAAGGTTAAACGCAACTGTGCCAATCCGATGTATAACTCGAAAATGGACCACAATATCTAGGAGATAAATTTGAGCATTTTCCCATTGGTAAAGTCTGAAAATCTTTAGGAACATTAAAATAAACCAACGCTCCTGGTTCAAAAGACCGAGATGAGCGTCCCCTATCAGCATAAAATCGTGCCCT
>NC_141089.1:44777454-44894954 GCF_041138505.1 Cibotium barometz | reverse complement strand
AAACCAACACTTGCTACTATCCATGCTTACATTGATGTACGCTATAAAATGAAGGTACCATGTATTGGGTTATTTGAGCAAACAATATACAATGGAAATAACTTGTGGGAGTAAAGGGTACATGCCTAGAATTGATACATTTATGTTGTTTAATGTGGGAGGAAAGGGTACGTGTCTAGAATTGATACATTTATATTGTTCAATGTGGGAGTAAAGGGTACATGTCTAGAATTGATACATTTATATTGTTCAATGTGGGAGTAAAGGTACATGTCTAGAATTGATACATTTATATTGTTCAATGTGTGTGTTTGCAAAATGTGGGAGTAAAGGGTGCATGTTTAGAACTGATACATTTATATTGTTCAATGTGTATGTGTTCAAAATGCATATGTGGTTTTACATGTGCACAATTTTGGGATCGATATGTCATCAATTATTAAGACATGGTATACTGAGCACGTGATATCCAATTAGTATGTGCAGGCTGATTGATCCAATGATACATGTGTCAATTAAATGGAATTAGTATGTGTAAGATTCCTCCCCAGCCTCTCAAAATGTCCAGCATCTTTCCCTGTAATCAATCCCCTCTTCAGAAATATAAAAGATCTTATTTCTAACTGTTTTAACCTAGAGAGAGAAAATATTCTAGAGAGAGAATATTCAGATTTTTAATATTTTTAGATAGAAAATTATCTCATCTTATTAAAATAAGTTCCCCTGAAACAGAAATTCAAAAAGAACTTCCAATGCGCAATTGGAATTAAATGGAAATGGGTATAAAGGACCTTAGCCTAAGGGTCTAGATTTTCAGAAATTTTTGGATTATGGTCCAATTAAGGTTCCTTTGGGCCAATAAGATCAATCCATGTGTGGGGGGGAGATAAATCCAATTTTGATAAAGAAAATACCCAAAAATGAGTAAATGCTCACATAAGATGAAGAGTTGACTATGTACAAGGTTTATTAGTAAGAAACTATGAGCAATATTGAAAATATGAGATATTTTGGGTATAAGGATTCCATTTTGACACCTATGTAAGGAAGGAAGTCCCTTCAATGCTCACATAAGATGAAGAGTTGAAAATGTACAAGGTTTATTAGTAAGAAACTATGAGTAATATCAAAATATGAGATATTTTGGGTATAATGATTCCATTTTTGACACATCTGTAAGGAAAAGGAGGGCCTTCAATGAGGCGCCTAATTCACATGCTTGAATGAGTTTTAAACTAAAAAATAATGTGATATTTTTATCTCTCCTCTTTTTTGAACCAAACCAAATCAAAATGGAACCAAACCGAATCAAAAAGTAACCAAACTAGGTCCAAATCTAGTCCAAATTCAACCAAACTGAATTTGAAAAATTCTAGAATTCAGTTAGCTTTGGTTAGAGCTTCCCTCTCCTATAAATAGAATATGAGTCCTTTGAAAAAAATAGAAGAATTTTACTATACTAGAGTTATGCTGAAATAATGCTAATTTCTACTATTCTCTAAAATTCTCTCCAAATTGAAGAAATTGGAGCTTCCCTCTTTCTTCAATCCCCATTGGTGGCTCCATCAACATACTTAACCAATTGATTGGTTGGGGGCCTCTACCGTGAACAAAGAATCAAGCAATTTGTAAGGTAAATGGTAAATTTTGATCTTTTCTATAATTTCTCAATGCTTCTCTCTTCTCAACCCCTCTCAAGCTTGAGAAGCTTAATTGGAATGGTCTATGCTATTGAAGTTGTTAATTGATGAATGGTAGTAAAGAGTTACATAATTTGATGAATGCTATTGAAGTTAATTGATTAATGATAGTAAAGAATTACATAAATTTCCATTTATGCTTAATTCTAATGGTTTTTATGTAATTTCTCTCTCTCACTCAAGAAATGGTCATACTCATGACCCATTCTCAATCCAAATGAAGATTTTCACAAAGCTTTTCCTTAATCTAAGATTAATCTATGCTTGAGGCCAAATTAATGGCTTTTTTCTATGCTTTTAGTTTATGTATTTCATGAATATTGATGATTCAATCCATTATTGGGTTAATGATCCAATTAGGGATCATTCTAATCATTCCCTTAATGATAAGCTTTATCCTTCAAAATAAATTGAGATTTATCAGTCATAGTAGCGGAGCTATGGCAAAATTTTTATAAAAATTACACATAAAATAATTTCATTCAAAGCATGAAAAGAGAACTTCCTACTATATTCTAGGAATTATCATCTAGATTATTTGAAAGAATTTTATTGTAATCATGGAGAAATTGATTTTTATGTTATGCATAATTGTTGATTATTTTATTATAAAAGTGTTACTTTTATCATATTTGGATTTCATGCATAGAGGTATGCATAAAAGATTATTATTTTAATATAAAAGTGTTTCTTTTATCATATTTGGATTTCATGCATAGAGGTATGCATAAAAGATTATTATTTTAATATAAAAGTGTTTCTTTTATCATATTTGGATTTCATGCATAGAGGTATGCATAAACGATTATTATTTTAATATAAAAGTGTTCTTTTATCATATTTGGATTTCATGCATAGAGGTATGCATAAAAGATTATTATTTTAATATAAAAGTGTTTCTTTTATCATAATTGGATTTCACGCATAGAGGTATGCATAAAAGTTGATTATTTTATTATAAAAGTGTTTCTTTTATCATAATTGGATTTCACGCATAGAGGTATGCATAGAAGTTGATTATTTTATTATAAAAGTGTTACTTTTATCATATTTGAATTTCACGCATAGAGGTATGCATAGAAGTTGATTATTTTATTATAAAAGTGTGACTTTTATCATAATTGAATTTCATGCATAAAGGTATGCATAAAAGTTGATTATTTTATTATAAAAGTGTGACTTTTATCATATTTGAATTTCATGCATAGAGGTATGCATAAAAGTTGATTATTTTATTGTAAAAGTGTTACTTTTATCATATTGGATTTCATGCATAGAGGTATGCATAAAAGATATTCTTTTTATACTAAAAGTGTGATTTTTCATCATAAATGGATTTTATGCATAACTTAGATGCATAAGAGAAATTCTTTTATCTAAAAAGTGTAATTTCTACCAAATTGAATTTATGCATAAGAAGATGCATAAAAATTTGATTTTTAATTCAAAGTGTCATTCTCATCTAAATTGAATTGATGCATAGGAAGATGCATAAAAGAATAGAATTTCAATTCAAAAGTGTTATTCTCATCCAAATTGAATTTATGCATAGGAAGATGCATAAAAGATGGATTTTTAATTCAAAAGTGTCAATTCTCATCTAAATTGAGTTTATGCATAGGAAGTTGCATAAAAGATTGAATTTTAATTCAAAAGTGTCATTTTCATTTAAAATAAATTTATGCATAGGAAGATGCATAAAAGATTGATTTTTAATTCGAAAGTGTTAGTCTCCTTAAATGGAATTTATGCATAAATAAATGTGTAGAGAAATCTTATATCAGATATAAGAATTCTCTTGTATTCTATAAAAAGATATGAAATGTGATAAGATGTGATAAGAGGTGTATGAGATGTGATAATACGTGATAAGATGCGTATGGGAAGTGATAGGATGTGATAAGAGGTGTATGAGATGTGATAAGATGTGATAAGATGCGTATGGGAAGTGATAGGATGTGATAAGAGGTGTATGAGATGTGATAAGATGTATATGGAATGTGTTAGGGCGAGAATGGATGTAATATGGATGTATGAATGTAGATATGGATGTGAATGTGAATGTGGATGTGTGTGTATGGATGTGTGGATGTGGATGTGGATGTATGAATGTGAATGTGGATGTGTGGATGTGGAAGTGGAAGTATGGATGTATGAATGTGAATGTGGATGTATGCATGTAGATGCGTATGTATGAATGTGGAAATGGATGTATGAATGTGAATGATGTGAAAATGGAAGTGTGGATGTATGAATGTGGATGTGGATGTATGCATGTAGATGCGTATGTATGAATGTGGAAATGGATGTATGAATGTGAATGATGTGGAAATGAAAGTGTGGATGTATGAATGTGGATGTGGATGTATGCATGTAGATGTGTATGTATGAATATGAATGAAGATATGGATGCGGATGTATGGATGTGGATGTATGAATGAGGATGTGAAAATGGATGTATACATGTGAATGTGGATGTATGAATGTGAATCTGGATGTGTGGATGTGGAAATGGAAGTATGGATGTATGAATGTGGATGTGGATGTATGCATGTAGATGCGTATGTATGAATGTGAAATCGGATGTATGATGTGGACGTACGAACATGGATATGTATGTAGAATAATGAATGTGAATGTGTATGTGAAATAATGTGTAGTCTATATGAGTGAATGGATGAGAATGAGTACACATTGAATGGAATGTGGAATAAGTAATGTGGTCCAAGAGTGGATAATGTGGAAAGACAAGAGTTCGTTATAGAAACTGTATTTTGTGACTGTTTGTAAATGACTGTTTTATGTCAAGAATGTTGGGGAAGCATTTTGACCGTCTTGAGGATTAAGGTCATGAAGACCGAACTGATAAAGTTGCAACTGCTGACGGAGAGTCAAATGAGGACATCTCGCGTAGCAAGGTCGATCGAGGTCTTGACCAGCCTCGGTTCGATTTAAATGGTGAGCTTCCGGTACGGTGGATGAGGGACCAAGGAAGCGGCCTATGAGTGAAGCGCTGGGTCACCTGCGGCCGCGGGTGCTGACCATACGATGCTCGAGCTCTGGGGATCGCCGAAGATACCGCCACATGCGTCGTGAAAGATATTGGAACAAGGAATAAGAGTTGTTTTCTGAAACCGGGCATGGATCTGGTTGATTGACCTTGCTGGTCCTCAACGGATGAGTCCATGGCTCTTTTATATGGATATGTGGGTTGATCTTGCTGATCTTCCACGGAGATTCCATTCTGTTATATGAATATATTGCCGGTTACTATGAGCTAGGAACTATGGAAAAGGCCCCTGAGTGAACAAGTGGTGAGCGTTCTGGTTGCCAATGATGCCATAAGTATACCGATGAATGGATGACTGGAAATAAGGATTCAACCAGAGACTATGAGGATTGTCATCAGTGACATAATGGTTTCATTAAAGGATTGTTTTAAAGTTAGCTGATGCTAAGAAAAAGGCAATTTCATATTGGGTGTGTAAGTGGTGTGACTAGTTTTATGTTTGCATGAACTTCCGGCTAGCGGGCCTTGGAACTCTTTTTCTTGGTACCTGGGATAAAACCTAACCAAATTCTTAATTGGATCCCATCACTACAGTGGTTGGGGGGCGGTTGGCTAACCCATGGGACTGGATGGGGTTAGGCTGGACTGATGGATCCATAAATCGAGACTCAATTTCTGTTATTACGATAGATAAAGTAAATCTCGGATAGTAATTGTTCTATGGATACGAATCAACGGCTATGCCTCTTGATGGGGAAAAAAGCATTGATCCCAATGATCCAAGTGCAAGTTTCTTCCTTGATCTGACCCAGTATCTTTATAGTTGCGATCGAATCAGCTTGATCAGTAATGGTCTTAACTACGTTAGAGTAAAAAGTTATCCTGGTGGAATCGCCCGTGCTTTCCAGATAAGGGAAGTTTTTCCAGGGTTTGGTTTTGGAAGAACCGACGGATTAGTCTCTTGTCCGGATATCCGTGGGCGAGGCCTCGAGTGTGGGACCCTGCCCTGTGCAAGAAGTGCTACTTCCGCTGCTAGTACCCCGAATCCATTGTGCGGTGGGGACAGGGATCTCACAGTATGTGTGTTAATAAAATGAAATTAATACGTGACCCAAAATAAGTACACCATTTTATCATTACATGGCATATGGATTAAATGACATGCATTTTATAATGAATACACATTCACAACTGGTACATGTTTTGTCTGGAGATGTCTTTTGGGTTGATACATGTTTTGGGTTGGTGAGTGTGTACATAATGGACATGTATCAAGTTGTAATACAATCACTTAAGCTTCCTAGGTCCTTAATGATTTAGTCAGCCTTTGATGCATGGTAAATAAGATTTAAACCATGGTAAAAATTAAGCAACACAATCCACGCGTGGTAAAATTTGATGCATGGTAAACTTTTAAACCATGTTAAAAATTAAGCAACACAATCCACACGTGGATTAAGACTAATTCATACATGGATTAATACTAATTCACATGGAGATTAAGATCTTTTTAATCTGCATGTGGAATAGGAACCCTTGATCCATGTGTGGATTAACATCATTCATCCACGTGTTGATTAAGAAATTATAAATATGGTGCACCTCCTCCGTTCATCTTGATCACATTGCCTTCTTGCAACTTCAATTTGCGCTTTAATGCACTTGCCTTGTGTCCATTGCCTTATGTCTAGGAGTGATGCTACTAAGCTTGCTATCAATTCCTTCAATTGAAGCACTTCTCTTCATAGCCACACGACAGCCATGTCTGACAACTCCTTGTCCCTCTTACTACCTCGAATATATAAGGCTTAAGACTCTTAGCCTTAAAAGCTATAAAGGTTTAATTTTTTAATATATAAGGCTTAAGACTCTTAGCCTTAAAAGCTATAAAGGTTTAATTTTTTAATATAAAAAAACACATTTGTTATGCCTTCTTTCTCTACCATGGGCTAAAAAAAACACATACGTTACACCTTCTTTCTCTACCACGGGCTAAAAAAAACACATTCGTTAAACCTTCTTTCTCTAGCAAAAATGGGTAAGGCAAGGAAGCAGCGAGGGTTGTGTGATGGCCTAGGTAGGTAGGCCAAGACCATTTGCTTTCTACTGCTTCAAAGCTTTTACTAACTGCTTCAAAGTGTCATTGCTTTCTATGCATGACTTGCTCTGATGGCACTTCCAACTCTTTGCCTGTACCACTCGCCTCTCTCTACGCTACTCGATGCCTTCTCTGCTTTTTCTTGCTATGTCATGACACTTCACAAAAGTCTAAGTTGTTAGAGCTACTTGGGGAACCCAAAGGGTGGACGTCCGGGTTGTTAGAGCTACTTGGGGAACCCAAAGGGTGGACGTCCGGGTTACAAAAAGGGCGAGCATACGTGGACGCGAGTGGGACCCACCCATCAATGGACCGTTGAGAAAAGGCCAAGGCTTTCAGTGGGGGACCGGGGGTTTCAAAGAGCCCCTCTCTCTCTCTAGGATCGTTTTCCGTCTCGAGTTTCAAACACAACAATTGAGCAAAGTTCTCGAGCTCTCTGTCGTGAACTCTGGAAAGCAAAGCCCTAAGTCCTTGATGCTCGCCATCGCCATCGCCACATCCGTCTGCGCAACGCACGATAGGTAGCATGAGCTCCATGACTGCCGCAGGCTCAGGTCACACCGGCCCTGTTTTCTTCCAATTCGACCCTGACTTCGAGTTCTCGGCCCCCCATTTCTACGATTTCACCGCTCCTGAAACAGTCTCACAGGTCGCAGAGGCCGAGCGCTGGTTCGAGACCTCCGCCAGCCATGGCGCTTCCCGTAAGTGTTCATTTTTCTGTTTATTTTAACAATCATTGCCTGTAGATATCGTAATTGGGAAAGACCCTAAAACATGTGACGAAATAGACCTGGAGTGCTGCTTGACCTAGAGCGTTAAAAACTTAACAGAAACATCAAGCTACTGGAAAGAATTCTGGAAATCAAGCAGTTCTTGACTTAAAGCTGTGCGCAGACAGTAAGATCAAAACCTTTCTAGGAATTCTGCAGTGCTTGACCTAAGGTTGAGCAGATAGTTAGATAGACACCTTTCAGAAATCCTGCTTTGTTTGACCTAAAGCTGCCACAAATAGATTGAGGATCTTGGCTGTACCATGAAGACACATGCAAATAAGACATGGATTTTTCATTGTTGCAAGGTTTATGTGCTCTTTGAAGTTTGAACTGTATGTGTGACAAGCATCTTCTGTCTGACTGGCAGCGTTTTCCATCCGATCAAGAGACTTAAATCTCTCACCCAATGGTGATGATGATGAATACGTTGGCGAGCAGGTATTGCAAAAATTGTATGACAACATAATGGTTGTAGACTTCAACATTTTGTCTAGGCAGTGATGTTTCTGAGCTGGAAGTTTGCTCCTGCACAGATGGACACCTCCAGTTCACCCAGGGATGGTGATCGAAACCTGTTAACATTTCCAGTGTAAGCTAGAAGCCTTCCGGCTGTGCACGTTGAAATGTAATTAATTGTGCAATCTTTTATGTTGTCATGCACATCAGGCTTGCCATGCTATAAGCTTCCCAATATTTTTACAGTGGCTTCAGTGGCTCCGGACTAGGAGTAGCAAATTATTGTGATGACAATGAAGGCATGACACTAGGTGAGAACAGCATTTTTGCAGTCTCACTTGGTGTGTTTTTCCATTGTAAGGCAGTATGATAAGATGATTTAAGAAAGTTGTAAAAAAATGTCTCAAGGCCTCAACCAGACAATGCAGCCAACTTGAGTCATTGAAGCACACACACAGAAAACTCCTTTTGCAGGTTTTGTGCCTCCAATTCAATGAACATTTTTTTCAACCTTTTCGATTATGTGTACACCTAGAAACCAATTCAGAATTTCCTGAATAACTTCAACAAAAATGTGTCCTGGCCACCTTGATTACTATGTTGTGGTATGATTCGATTTCCTTTCTTGCATCAAGCTGTTCTTCTACTCTCGATGATTACACTGTAATCTTCCCCTTTGGGTCTCATTAAACATTGGCCTTTCTAGAGGTCTTACAGTCCAACTCCATTTCCTCCTTTAGGCCTTGGAACTGTTTCGTTTAAGGCTTTGGTAGCTGTATTTTGCAGTGAGTGAATCTGGAGACCTCGTGGACTTGGACATTTGTACTCCAGCAAAGCAATGCACAGCCAGGGGGGTCTCAGGCAGCCAAAAAACCTGCAGTGTTTTTGCCTTCCGGCTAAACGGGCCCATGCAGAGATGTCTAAAAAGATACCGCAGACAGACAAGCCAGTGGCCAAATTTTCAAAAATTTATTTTATAAGGTTGCTGTTTCATTACACACAAGGGTTTTTATGGAGATTATTGTTGATTGGGAAAATCTGCTTAATATTGGGGTATTCATTGTTCAGGCGAATTCAAAATCTGGCTGTGAAGAAGGAGGTTAGTCATGTAGAAAAAAGTTGTAGACATGAGGTTCCAGCGATGAAAAAGCAAAAGCTCGAGGGTGGGCGCCTCAGACAGGTGAGGGTTGGAACTTTTAAATAGTGAAGGAACAAAATGTAATGAGGTAGAAAATATAAGGCCAATATTTTCCAAAAGGTCAGTGTGGCAACTGATCTTAATTCGAAGTTATGTGGCAAGGGTCTTCATGTACACAACTATTATGCATCTATGAGAGAATGACTAAGTCCGCTTTCATGTTGAAGCATATTTAGCAAAAGCACTGTCCACACTTGTGTGGGCTATGTAAAGGGCTGCCTTGACATTTAACAAGGTCACGATAGATATCAGAAAGAACAAAATAGTACCATAAAAATGGAAGCTCCTTGAATATGGCCAAGCTCCTTGAATATTTCAAAAGATAAATGCATGTACATACAACAGAGGGAGGGGCTGGGGGGAGGTGGGGGGAGAGAGAGTGTGGAAAGCTCAGTGGACTTTTTGCTGGAAGTGTAAAGGCAACCAACTAATGTCCTTAAACCATAACGTTCCTCAAAGAAGCTCGTTGGACTATAGGCTGGAAGCGTGAACTTTGAAGGCAACTGTCCATTGTACTTAATACTACATTGTACCTTAAATCCATCTAGGAAAATTTAACCATATTTCTTTAAACTCTAAGAACAGTGGGGATCAATCATTTTTTCCGTTATCTATCATGCATCCCAACATTCCTGTGTTAATCTTCATATCAGTTTAAGACTGAGTTTTTTGAACTCTTCCTTTTTGCACTTCTTGAGGCCGAGTGAGAGAGGGAGAGGCAAAGATTGGTTGGACTATCGGCCATAACTTCAGGAAATGAACACAGAAATGACATTTTTTTAGAAGGCCGAAATGAGATAACACCATGTCAGCAAGAAAGGAGAAGAGCAGAGAGAGGGGGAAAGAAGGGATCTGAGAGGAAATCATAAAGGAAAGAAGGTGAACGAAAAAAATATTTAAAAATGATTTTTTTCTTCAAAAAAGAGACTTATATTAAGTAATATAAAATCATGCAAAGGGAGATCGGAACCAATTGGGGGCACTATGCTGCCATAAAAGCCCTGTAGGAGTGGAGGAGAAGAAAATACCATGGTTCCACTCTCTCATAAATCTGATGTGCTTTGTTTGTGCAGCTCTAGAAGATCCCTGTATATGGGCACAAGTGGCCAAAAGAGTATGTGACCAATGTCACATCATGCACTGCAAATACACTGGGTGTCATATACATGAATACCCTTGAAGGCCTCTGACCATCTGGTCTTCCAGATATGCCACACCATGATACTAGCAAAATCTCCTGGTGGTGTCAATACTCAATGGAGGTGAACTGAGGGATATCTTGAAGCAAACATCTATGAGCTATGCCCCCTACAAACAAGTGAAATAGGGTTTCGTCAGGCTGCTCACTGTGGATCCAGCTCCTGGTAGGCACATTGGTGATGGCTGAATTGCTAGGGAATGGCGGTGCTGCAAATCCGCTAGGCTGCGCTGCGCATATGCAAGGCGAGGTGAGCCAAGATGTAGGAAGAGCGTGAAATTGAACTGCAAAGTAAGGGCCAGGGTAAATGTGGTGCAAGGCTTGGACATGTTCATCTCCACGAACACAGACCCGCAAGCTTTGACATGTTCATCTCCACGAGCTGGTGGTTCCTTTGATAGGGCAGCTTTGACTTTGAGGTCCTGGCTAGATGTCCTTTTGTGTACCTGAAACTGGTCTTGCACTCTATGCATGGCTTGTAAATTCTTTTACGTCTATCAAATTTCAGCAATTAAAAGTGGATCGGTTGCCGTATTCGCTCAGACAGTCATTTTTGGACATGGTGATGCCATATAACACATGACCTGAAATTGGGGGCACAGATCCATGACCTGAAATTGAGGGGAAATGTCTGCCTATCTTTAAGTAGATGGTTTTTAATTTTATGTACCCTTTAAGGCTTCACATACTGGTACTATGACCAGGGCTGAAAGATTTTACTCATTTATGGATCAGATATTTTGGAGCCGTGGTGACTTGGGAATATTCAGGAACACTAAACGGCAAGTGACCATGCCAATGGTATGTGCAGCATACTAGCATACAAGCATCACATTTTTTTTGATAGAACGCTTTGTGGATTTGAAAAGCGCACTCAACTTCTCGAGTTGTCTAAACAGGAATTTCACTTTGCAACTGAAGAGCGCATCCATAGCCAACATCAAATTCCACTGGATTTATTTAGCAAGGTGCTCTACTTTTCCGGCTATTGATTAATGGACTCCAGTTTGTGCTTGTGTTTGTATATTGAACGGGGTTGGTTTTTCCTTGAAATGGCTAGCTATCTCTCAACTCCCAGCAGGAGAATCAGCCTCCAAAGCATACAAAGCTGGAGCCTTTTCATCTCGTAACTGAGGTATTTTCCACCCTGTTGGGATGTGTAAATTTGTAAGCTATTTTCAAATTCATGCAAATATTTTGAAAGATCAATCAAAACTGGGGCTGTTATTTTAGGATCGGGGACAGAAAAAGGAGCAGCGTATGCTCACCGAGATAAGAGAGAATGAACTAAGAGAACGAGAGCAGAGGATTCCAAAAGCCAACCCACTGCCATGTACCACAGATTACCCTGAGGTGAGATTTCTGATGAAGTCGACTAATTACATGCAGCATAGTGTGCAAAATGTGTACAAATACCATATGGAACTTCAGTGTTTTGCTAAGTTCTTCTTTAAAGTATCCCCCCCACAAGTAGTGCAGTAAATTTGTGTATATGCCTCCTCTGAGCCAAGCTTAAAAAAATGAACTTTAGAACTGGACTGAGATCAGGCTGTGTGCATCACAGCGTTTTTAAAGCATATGCAAATGCTAGTTCTTCTCTTGCAGGGTTTCTCCAAGAGCAGGAAGAAATACTCTAGAGTCAAGATTGAAAGAAAGAACAGTTTTTTAACTTATCCTAGAAAATGTTGGTCTTATTTGTGTGTGTGTGTGTGTGTGAGAGAGAGAGAGAGAGAGAGAGAGAGAGAGAGAGAGAGGGGGGGGCGGGGTGGAGGAAGGAGGCTCACACATTTGTTGTGTCATAGGTACCTCTGAAGCCTGACCCTAAAGGGTGCACAAGACCTCAACCTTTTTGTTTGGAAAGTGTCATCCGGCACCAGGAAGAGCTGCTTAGGGTGGCAGAAGAAAAACGCCGTCTTGAGCAACAAGAAGCTGAGCGCAGAAAGTTTCATGCACAACCTATATCATGCATGTATGATTCACATCTCTCTCTCTCTCTCTCTCTCTCTCTCTCTCTCTCTCTCTCTCTCGGAGGCACGCGTGCATGCACACGCAAGTACACGTGTATGCACAACTTTATCTCGTGCTAAACCAACAAAATTTGAAAAAGACACACATGTTTTTGTGTTTAAGTAAACCTATAAGGGAATTTAAGAAAGAAAGGATTGGGGACATGGGGAGGTCCCAAGTTCAAATTCTTGCATTGCATGCACAACTTTATCTCATGTATTTTGTTAAACCTACACAATTTGAAAAAGACACTTATACAATTGTTTTCATGTGTTTAAGTAAACCTATAAGGGAGTCACAAGTTGTTATCATTCGAGCAGGAATACCACTCTCTCTAGATGGGTCGGGTACCAAGTTGTGACTGAAGGATCTACTCAAAGAAATAAAAAAGAAAGAGTTGAGAACAACAAACACAAACTTGTTAGAAAGTCTGATAAACTATTTTATGACTTCACCTTTTGATCCTGTAGTGTTTAGCATAATTAATCTTCTTTGGCATCTTCATTTAGGGTGTTTAATCAATTCGTCTACAATACTAGAACTCGCACAGCAAAACTTTGCTTCCCTTTGAGTTCAACAATGAGCCAAACTATGAGAACATATTTGCATTCCAATGGGGGTGTTTAAATACAATTTCAAGGACCCCTTGACACCCACGATCCCAAGTCCATGCGAGATAACTATACAAGCCCTTAACCCTTTAAGCTCCCACACTATGGGAAAACTACCCTTTTAGAGTTCCCCTGAGTACTAAACATTCGTTGTCTTGATGAAATACCATGCAAACAAGTACCTAACTGATCCATTTGTGTGTAGCCCAACCAATACAACCACATCCCAATCACACATGCGTAAGAAAGCACTAAAATGCACCAAGGTCATGTCATGCAGTTCATGCCTTCACACCTCGTCTCCTATCCTAATGCACCAAGGGTGTGTCGCACCCCCTGCGAATCCTTGGCTCCTAAAACAAACTTACACCATATGCATTGATTTTCGAGGGTCAAGGCCCAACCATACAAGCCACCAATGCATCCTACACACGTACAAGAAGTGATATAGCTATGCACATGTGAACATGCCCAAGAGGTAAAGGCTTTTTCACCGAGGTTGTGAACTTGACTTGACTAATTGGCAATAATCTCCTTGTCTTTGGTATCCATTGTGGTAGACAATGGGCTCCTACTAGTAGCTTCTTGATCCATCTTGAAGGTGGACAAGGTCTTGGCTTCCACTTTGCTCGTCTTTGTGATTTCTTCCTTTTACTATGATAGAGTGTAAAACATGTCTCCTACGGTTAGAAACATGGTCATTGGTTAGGCAATGGAGAAAGAGAACTAGCAGTAACAATCACATTGTGAGGACTATGAATCAAATGACAAATCAAATGTGCATCAAATTGAGGGAAAAACCTAGCAAACGATTCTTGAGGTAGTTCTTCCTATTGCATACTAGAAATGAGTGAAACCCCTGTGGTACCTGTGATGCCTATGATGAGGATTGAAGCCTTAAGATTCTTACGTACGTTCGTGGTGGGACGGTGTCTGCGTTGCCTTCGGAGGTTTTGTAGTGACAGTTTTTGATGGAGAAGAGGGTGTACATCTGGCGATTGCTCCAATCCATGCTAGGTTCGAACTTCGTACCGACGAAACCACCTCATGCATGTGAGGATGTGACTATGAATTCTATGAATTCACGCATAAAAGCCTCCTTTTGCTTTTGACGTAATTGTTTGTGGCAAAACTGGCTATGGGAGTGTCATATGGAGTCAACTCTAAGTGAGTCTGCTAGGCAACTCTCTCGGAGCTAACAACCTCTTTACTATGACCTATTTGTCTTTGATGAGACCATGACACTTGAGCTCAAGTGTCTCCTTATATTAGGCTGGGTCACTAGTGGAGTTCCTCTCCTCTGTATTAGTAGGCGAAATTGGGAACGTTCCCCTTCTAGACGATGATACCCATAAATGGGATTGGGTGGGGAGACTAAGCTGGAGGATCCTAAACAACCACTAAAGCCGTATAGACAGATGTACTCATGGGAGTATCTGACCTCTTTCTTTCCACATACCAAAGCAAGGGCCGCATAGCTCTCGCACCCCTGTATTTAGCTGTTGGAAATTTTGGCTTGAATGCCTTTTTTTGCCGAAGGAACACCGCAACCTGGAGGATCTTTGTGGCCCCTCCTTTCCTCATAAATCTCTTTTATGAATATAGAGAATGGGCGCTTTCCTTTTTATTAAATAGATATCTATGTTGAAGTTGGACCCTGTAGCCTATTTTTAGAGCTCCTCCGTGAAGTATACACTTAGGGCACTCATGCTTGGGATGTTTGTAACCTGCAGGGGAATTACGCGTAGATGAAAGGATCCTGTCACACAAAGTCTCACACCACCTTCTGTATCTTGAGTTTTGTGAGTCTTTAGCAGTCCACTTTATCACTTTAAACTTTAAGAGATAGAGAGAGAGAGAGAGAGATTTGTACACCATATGGGGTCCCAATTATCCATTGAAGGGCCCCCTCCTATTGCTAGGAGTATTGGCTTTATTTCTTTGAAGATAATGATTGTAGGAGTGACTTTGAAACTGTAGATGAGCCAAATGCAAGACCTTTAGAAGACCAAGAGTGATTGCACACTACTGTAGAAGCACCAATGATGACCAATCTCGATGCGTTTTCCTTCACCCGGGAGGATGGAGAAGAAACGATGAGATGCTATATATGCAGGTTGAGATGTGCTACGTTTTCTGCAGGAGAGGTGCAGAGAGGGAGATGTGCTTCAGCTTGGAGATGATCGCTTGATGATCTGAATACTGAATGCTTGATTGATTATGATGCTTGATGCTTGAATGAATGAATGCAACGCTAGGTATTTATATGCATGCGAAGGGCTGGTCGGTTTGCTCAAGAGCAACTCAGTCAGCTCTTGAGCAACGCTAGGTATTTATATGCATGCGAAGGGCTGGTCGGTTTGCTCAAGAGCAACTCAGTCAGCTCTTATCATACACGACTTCATAAAATATGATTTATATGTCGATTATATTACTTTGATGCTGCCAACTAACTAGACTATAAGGTTGCCGACTAGACTATATGCTTATGCAAAGGGTTAAATGCTTATGCAATGTTTTAATGCTATGGCTGAAGTTCACATGCAATGCAATAAATGCTTCGAATGTCCTAGTTATTTTGTCCCTAGAGGACCCATGGAGGCATGACAGGCATGAGAGCTCTAGGATTCTAGACAGCTTCATTCAGGACCCCGAGATCTATAGCTGGATCGAGTATATATGGGCGGGACTGGACTTTTCCTCAGGCTTTGCAACAGTGTGCACTTTGGATGATGGCTTGGGGGAGATCGGTTTTTTCTTACAGGAGGGATTTCGGGAGGAGAGGAGGGTGGAGTACAGATACCACGCCAGGGCTTCATTCTGGACTCAAGCCGGTGACAGAGTTACTGGAGATTTCTTTGAGATAGCTGGCCCCTACAGGAGGAGAGACAATATTGACAGTATTCGTAGGCTGCACGGCCAGGATGGAGCTATTGTTTCTGATCCCCCACATGTGAGAGCCATCGCCTTGGATTTCTTCCGATCTCTTCTCACTGGTGCTCCATTATCCCCCCAAGTGATGGATGCACGCGAGAGAGTCTGGAGGCACACGAGAGAGGTGGTTCCCCCCTCCCTTCGATCTTTCTTATTGACCCCTTTCACTTCAGAGGAGCTGGTGGAGGCGGTGATGGCATTACCTAGGGGCAAATGCCCGGGGGCAGATGGGCTTCCTGTCTCTTTATTTCTTTGCCATTGGAACCTCATGGAAGGTGGCCTCCACGTTGCCTTCAATGAGATTATGCTCACAGGTGCCATGCCAAAGAGGCTCATAGAGGGCTTGATACATTTGATTCCCAAGGAGGGTGGTGATAGATTGGAGATCCGGCAATGGAGACCCATCACCCTTCTAGGGACGGCCTATAAGATTTTGGCCAAGGCCATTAACAGGCAACTTCAATGAGATTATGCTCAGAGGTGCTATGCCAGAGAGGTTCATAGAGGGCTTGATACATTTGATTCCCAAGGAGGGTGGTGATAGATTGGAGATCCAGCGATGGAGACCCATACCCTTCTAGGGACGGCCTATAAGATTTTGGCCAAGGCCATTAGCAGGCAACTTCAGCCTTCTCTCCCAAATTTGATCCATGACACTTAGACTGGTTTTGTTCAAGATCGGAGCATTCTGGACAACATCTTTACCTTTTGGGAGGCAACAGCTTCGGCTAGGATGTGGTAGCAAGACCTCATTGTGCTACTCCTAGACTTTGAGAAAGCTTATGACATGGTGGATTGGAGCTTTCTGGAGGGCACAATGAGCCGGGATGGGATTCCCCATGGAGTGGATTCGTGGAGTCTCAGAACTTTATTCAGCATCACACAGCAAGGTTCTCATTCAGGGAGCCCGAGGTGACAGATTCCCCCTTTCCCGCTCGGTTCGATAGGGCTGTCCTCTGGCACCGTACCTCTTCCCATTTGTCGCCGAGGCCATGAGTAGTTTTCTCTCCGCCCGGGAGACCAGACTTTAGGGATTGCACCTTTCCCTCCGCACGCAAGAGGAGCTGTTGGACTCAGAGTTTGCAGATGACAGATGACAGAGCAGCCTACCTTGTAGGAGATGTTGGGAATCTCCATAGGTTTGCGGAGGCGATCAAGATTTTCTGCTGTGCATCAGGAGCGCAGATCCACTGGCACAAGTCATGTGGTTTTTGGGTAGGGTTGACGCACTTGCGGCAACCAGTTGAGGCTTTCCAGTGGATCCTGAGGGGCACTCCAGTCCGCTACCTCGGTTGCGGACTCCAAGTCATGTAGTTTTTGGGTAGGGTTGACGCACTTGCGGCGACCAGTTGAGGCTTTCCAGTGGATCCTGAGGGGCACTCCAGTCCGCTACCTCGGTTGCCAGGTTGGCATTGATCTCTCTCCCGAGCAGCAGCTCTCTCCACTTCTTCTGAGTATTCGGAAGAAGCTTTTATACTGGAGCTTGGCGAAGCTCTTCTTAGTAGGCAAAGTGGTGATGGCGAACTAGGTACTGCTTCTTGGGCATGTATTGGCTAGGTACAGTGTTTGATCTGGAACTTCTTGTGGGTCGGAAGTGATGGGAGGCCAGCCAGGGCCAAGGTGGCATGCAGCGTGATCATTTAGCCTCTGACAATCAACTTGCCGTACCCTGCTGGGCAAGTTGATTGTCAGAGGACTCCTACCCGGTGGTGAACCTTGGAAGTTGGAAGGATTTCCCCTTGGCCCGGATTTCAGCTCACACTCTGAGCCTTGGGGGCCCATGGCCGCAGAGTACTAGATGGATCTTCACAAAGATGCGAGCCCGTGGTTTTAGCCTAGCTTTTGAGGATAGATTCGCAACCAGTCTACTTCGTGCTTGGGATCATCTCAGGCTAGCCCTTGGACAGATTATTCTAGTGGCCTCAGAGGAGCAACTTCGACAGCCTTTGGTCTGGAACCCCTTGATCCGTTTACCCACCAGTGGCCACATGCTAGGGGCCCGACCGCATAGATCCTGGGGCGCCTTGAGCATGGGACCAGCTAGGTCTCTCGGAGATTGGATTGCACACAGGCAATTACCTCAGGAGGAGCAGGAGAGAGGCCTGACAGGGATCCGGGGTAGAGACATACTCAGCATTGACATTGACTCAGCTATTCCTTAGGAGTGGCCGACTCCTATTCCAGACCGGACTCCCCCGGTGTGGCTAGGCGTGTTTACCAGACACAATATCCTCGTGGTGGTCCATGGAGCAGATGAAGACAGTGATCTGCTCACTTTTTCTATTGGATCCCATGGTAGACTTGAGAGATGAGAACACCCCTTGGAGGATTTCAGAGGTTGCACCTTGTAGAGGGTGAGGGTGATTGGTTTTCGGGCACGAGAATGGCACATAGATCCAGCATCGGCCAAGGTGGCAAAGGAGAGACTATGGCGGGTATGGTGGCTATGGATTTGGGAGTGCCGACCTCTCACGCGGCTGCACTGGGACCCAAGAGGAGACTCTCGATGCCCCCTTCTTTGCATATAGTATATACAACACGGCTTGGACGCAGGATCCAAATGCCTAAGATAGATGGAACACTGGCAGCATAGCACACAAGAGTTTGGCGGTCGGTACTTGGCTGGCAGTTGGAGGTTGGTCAACATCTTGCCCAAGGTGTGGCCACCCCCAGGAGTCTCAGCGACATTGCCTTTGGGATTGCCCGAAGGCTTAGCAGATTTGGCAGATTTCTCCGCATCTTCGCTATGGACAGGGCATCAACTTGGATCATCACTTGGGGTACTGTCGCTTGGGCCACTAAGGCGAGAGTGGTTAGGACTTATGAGGAGGATGGGGGAGGACTAGCCCTTTAGGTCTCCCACCATCGTATTGCAACAATACTAGTCACAGCCCCACCGACAGGTGACTGGCGACCAGGCTCATGCCAGAGATGGGAGATTTGCAGTAGCATAGCAGCTTGTCACATCTGGCGTGTTGGATGCAACGAGGCCATCAAGGGTACCCACACTCCGCTGGCTGAGACCTTCAGGAGCATATTGCTTGATATCATTCACACCCTCCGCGGTCAATGGGGAAAGCTGCAGGGAGGTTTTGACTGCATGCAGAAGCAGCGGGAAGCCCTCTTGAGACTTTGGAGGCTTGGCCCTTTCCTCATAGATAGAGGTGGTGACCCCATTTGGCATTACAGACCACTTATGTGGTTCCCCCCCCCCCCCCCCCCTCTCTCTCCCTGTATGAGATAGCCTTCTCCTGAGAGAGCGGCCACCAGCCGGAGGAGAAGCATCTCTTTCCCTTTGATCATTTGTTTCCTGCCCTTCGTGGTTGTACTTAGCCCTTTGTGGTTATTCTTTCTTTAACTAATTTGAAAGATCTTTTTCTCGGAAAAATAAATAAAAATAAATGCTTCGAATGCAAACTCTAAGGCTCTGACTGACTTCTATATGCATGAATGATTCTCTTCAAGTGGGTTAATGGATTGGACTGACGGATTGATTGAACTACGTAGCTCGTGCCTGACATGTATTGGATAGGGGCCACAACATACGACAAAATCATATCCTGAAGGGTCCTACTAATGTACAATGATGCACTGATGATGAGCCATCTTGTCACCATGCACTACAGTGTAGAGTGCATGTGACATTCCCTCCTGCTTAGCTTGGCAGTAGGTTCATGGCTTCCACGTATAGTCCGCCAACAACTGGGGGTACTCGTGAAAGAACTCCTCGTCTAGCCAAACTGCTTCGTGGGTACCTTTATCTCAGAACTTCGTGTAGAACTGACGAAATCTTTGACTGGAATCGAACATTTTTTCAGGAAAAAACTTTAGAGGATAAATATGAGACATTGATAGCCTTGGAAGCATATATTTATGCAACATTAAATATCTAACTAGAGGTTGAGTGTAGATTTTAAGACCCAAAGCACCTTCTCAAGCCTATAATCATAACTTTGTAATTTATGGATACTGTCTCTTTGACATATTGGAGAGAGAGAGAGAGAGAGAGAGAGAGAGAGAGAGAGACTAATTGGTTTTTGACTAATGTTGACTTAGACAATTTTTGTTTTAGATGGCATCAATAGATGAAAACCTACAAAGATGTAGATGCAATTACAAATGTAGACACTCACGTTTTGGTTACCAAGATGTTAGTAGAAGGACATTCTAAGCACATTATCGCCAAGACTTTTCTGGAAATAGGCACTCAAGAGCTAGTCTAGATTTGAATGAAGAAGGATCTGCTGAAGCTCAATGACTTCTGCTTCCTCAACCACGTTTGGCTATTGTTCAACTGAAACATCAAAAACTTTTGGACCCGGAAAGAAATGTTTGCCCAACATGGAAAACATAATGCATCGCCCAACTGTTAGGCAACTTTAACTTCATGGAAATTTCTTGACCATTCTTGGCATTCCTTTGATTTCTCATCTCCAAGCCCGACGAGCTATCCACAAGGGAGTGGAAAGAGTATCGATTTATGTTCGTGCTCAGACAGCTTCGACCTCATCGATAGCAGCTGTCTGGGCAAACATTTCTTCCTGTATTTTTGCACCTTGCGCTGTTCTCTGCATCTTTGAAAGACAACTCTGAGATATACCAGGTGCATGGCCTCACTCAAGTATATTGTAAAATCATCAACGAATATGGCTAAAATCTGATGCAAGAAGTCAGCAAATATTTCCATCATACATCTTTGAAAAGTTGCTGGGGCGTTGCACAGACCAAAAGGCATTACAATATACATGAATGCTCCCCATTCAGTGATAAAAGTAGTCTTCTCTCTATCTTCAGGAGCAATCTTTAGTTGATTGTAGCCACTGTAGCCATCCATAAAACTGTACATTTCATACCCAGCTACTTGATCCAGCATTATATCAGTAAAGGGCAGTGGAAATGGGTCTTTGATAGTTTGGGCATTGAGTTTCCTGTAATCAACACATGCCCGTAACTTCCCATTTTTCTTAGGCACAACCACTATAGGAAAGAGCCAGTCACTGCTCTCTACCTCAGCAATGAACCCTGCCTTGAGCAAATTGTCAATTTCTTCCTTAACCTTTTCTGCATAGTTTGGATTCATTTTGTACCTTTGCAACCTCACTGGTCTGGCATCAGGTTTAAGAGGAATTTTGTGCTGACATACTTTTGGATCCACCCCTTTTAAGTCTTTCTGATCCCAAGCAAAAACATCCTTATATTCCTGGAACAGGGCTTTGACTTTCTCCTTGAATGGTTGATCCAGATACTCGTTGAATTTTACTGGTTTCGGGTCTTGACTGGTGCCCAAGTTCCATTCCTCTATTTCTTGATCATCAAGTAGTACCCAGATTTGCTCAGCTTTATCCTGACTTAAGGCTGCTACTGCTTCTGCTGCTTCACTACTGGTTGCTGGTGAACTACTGCTCTGGCCTTGTGAACCAGTAGAAGTCCCAGTTGGTGTATGACCATTTGTACTTGCAGTATTCTCTACTGGTACATCCCTACCAGTGAGACATACTGGTCGCTCTCCCACATTATCTTCCTGGAACATCTCAGGGAAGAGTTTGGACTGTTCCTCTGTCTTTTCAATGTCAGCTAATACTGCATTGAGATAAATCTCCCCAACTGGAAAGATATTCATTGAAGCTAACATTGTTTCAATCTCTCGTGTGGTTTGTTTTTGGTAGATGATTTCTAGTTTCACTCCTTCATTCAATGGCTTGCTACCATTTGTTGATATTTCAATTTTCCTTCCTTTATGCTCAACAGTGATGATACCCTTTCGATAGTCATGTATGACACCTCCAGCTTTCAAAAAGGGCCGCCCTAGGAGCATGGAGTAGGAGTCTCTTGCTCTTCTTCTCTTCCCTGCTGGAAGGTAGAGGCTGGTCTCAGCACCTTTGTTTCTGCTGCTTATCTCCTTCCCTTGATAATTTGGAGATTGCTTCAGATTTTCCTTACTGCCCTTCCTTACCTTCTCCTGCCAGTATGTTTTACTAGTACTCTTCTTCTTACTAGGTAGAACTGGTGTAGCCTTCATGGGCTCCACGTTGGCAGTTCCACACTTCCCACCAGGGCCATATATATATATATATATATATTATATTCCACTCTTTCTCTCACTCTTTGTCACACACACACTATCTCACTCTTTGTCACACACTGGGTAGAACTGGTGTAGCCTTCATGGGCTCCACTTTGGCAGTTCCACAGTTCCCACCAGTGCCTTATATATATATATATTATATTCCACTCTCTCTCTCACTCTTTGTCACACACACACTATCTCTCGTACACACACACAGGCATGCACTCTCTCTTCTCACACCCCCCCTCTCTCTCTCTCCCTCACACACACACAATCTCCCACACACACACACACACACACACACACACACACACTCTCTCTCTCTCTCTCTCTCTCTCTCTCTCTCTCTCCTGCCTCCGCCTTCGCTGCTTGTCTACCTGCGCCCCCCCCCCCCCCTCCCGCTGCCTGCCTTCGCCCCCCCCCTCGCTGCCTGTCTACCTGCCCCCCCCCCCCCCCCCCCCCTTTCCCGCTGCCTGCCTGCCTCCGCCTCCCTTTTCCTACTTTTCCCACCCACCCTTCCTCAGGCCCCCAAGGCAGCAACATACATGACTTGAAACCCCCCCCTCCCTGTTGCTGTTGTTTCGCGCTGATGTCATGGATTAATTTTCAGTCCATTGGCTGTGGGAAGTTTTGCAAAAAGTCACGGCCAAGACCGTGTTAAAAGAGGAGCTCGTGAAGGTGGAGGACAAGCTCGGCACAATTAACAAAGAAAACAAGAAGATGGTCGACTCTTCCGTTACCGCAATCATAAACCGCCTCTCCAAACTCGAGAAGGGATTTGACAAAATCCAAGAGCTCGAAGAGAGATCTTCCAAGCAAGAGGCTGAGATTTCAGCCTTAAAGAAGGAACTAGTGGAGGCCAAATTGCATGCTAAAAGTCAAGCGGATGAAATCTCAGCCCTCAAAAAGGAGTTGGAAGCCACTTCAAAAAGCAAGCTTGAGAATGGAAAATTTCAGCCCTCCTTTATTGAGGAACAAATGAGGATCATTCGAGAGGAAGAGGAGCAACACAAAGAGAAGACATCTTCATGGGTGGAGGTGATCACAAAGACACAAAAGAAGATGGACGAGGCGGAGAAATGGATCGAGGTCGCCAAGAAAGGGAAAGGTAAAGAATCGCCACCCATCCCCACTCCCACCATCATCAACATGACCCTTGAAGAGGAGCAAAGGAGGAAGACCCGAGCCTTACATGTACGAGTGTCCGGTCTAAACGACCGTGATGATGCGGAAGGGGAAACCAAGGAGCTCTTCTCTATGATGGGCATTGAAGCCACGCACACAAAGGCATGGAGAGTGGGAAAGAAGAGAGAAGGTAGTGGCGAATCTTCTAAGGAGAGAGCACTTATCATTCGTTTCCCCTCCATGGAAGTGAAGAAGGACTTCTTGAAGAGACGTCCTACACTCAAGAAGACGGGAATATTTCTTGGAGATGACCTCACACTCTCGCAACTTGCCCACATGAAAGAAGTTATGCCCGAGATAAGGGCAGCCCGAGAGAAAGGGAAAGTGGCCTTCTATAGAGATGGTAGAGTGGTGATTATGGAGAGGCGCTCTTCATGACGGCGCGAGACCTATGGGACTACACTCAAAGTTGCTACTTGGAATTGTAATGGCTCTCTACGCCTTGATGTAGGGGCTTTTGAGGATAGTTTCACTGGGAGGGACATCATCTTCTACTGTGAGACGCATTAGGCTCCTGGACAGTCCATGCCACATGTTAGTGGATACCGATGGGAGACAACTTGTAGAGAGGAGACTCGTTCAGAGCATAGAGGACGGGGATCAGGAGGAGTGGCAGTATTGTTTAGAGAGGAGCTAGAGCCACTAATACATATAGTCCGCAGAGATGAGCAGGCTAGGTACATGTGGGTTAGACTGAGGGCAGAGACGGGCAGATATCTCTACATTGCTATATGCTATTTTGCTCCTAGTACATCAGTGTATGCATCACCTAGCGGGCATTCTCCCTTTTCTATTTTGGATGATGACATTTGGGAGTTCTCCAGGGATGGTGACATCATTCTCCTGGGGGACTTCAATGCCAGGACCGCCCATAACCAGACAGTATTTTATGATATCTCAGAGGAGATGTTGAGGGAGCTTGATGTCAGGGATATGGGCCTATCTAGACTCTCACAGGATGAGCAACATACAGTGTATGGGCGGTATTTGATAGACATGGGGACTGCACATGGATTGGCCATCCTGAATGGCCTACAGAGATTCCCGACATCGGGCGGTTTCACTAGCTTTCCACATCGGCATGGTGCTAGTACAGTGGACTATGTTATGGCTCAGCCCAGTCTCATTCCCTCTTTTCAGGATTTTATGGTAGGCACTAGGCCGGTTGGAATAGCAGTGGATCATGCTATCTTGTCCTTCACTCTCACATTTCAGTTTTGCACCGCTCCATTGGGACAGGTCTCCACACACTTGTTATACCTTTACGAGGGAGACTGACACCGTGTGCACGGATGAGATATACAGAAGCTTATGTGCCGAGGAGCCGGGACGGCCATTAGATGAGCTCACTGAGATATTGATAGAGACGCTTCATGCTGCAGCATCAGAGGCATATCCCCATAGTCAGCCCACACGGAGACGATCTGGGAACATGCCCCAGAACAGTTGGTATGATGAGGAGTGCAGAGAGATGAGGATCAGATTACAGAGAGAGGTGCTCATGGGTGTTACCACTCACAGACAGTCACGGATTACCTTCCGGCACCTAGTGCGACGGAAGAAGAGGGCTTATCTTGCTCAGTTAGAGAGGGATTTGTATCAGTTATTTATGAGTCAGGACTCAGGCGAGGCATGGAGACTATTCCATGAGCATTCACCATCACCAGCCATTACCTCCATAGAGATTTGGGGTGAGTATGCAGCATCCTTGTACACAGCACCAGGACAGCTGCCCTTGCCAGACCCATCGGAGCCATGTCCAGAGACATGTGCTTTCTAAACTGCTGAGATGAGGACTGGGAGAGCATATGATCATGATGGTTTGGTAGCAGAGCACTTTATTCATGCCAGAGATATTCTTGCAGAGCTTATTGCTATGATGTTTAACCGAGCCATGTATGAGGGTTTTCCTGAGACTTGGAATATGTCCACGATTGTGCCTATCTTCAAGTCAAGGGATCCCATGCTTCTTGGGAATTATCGTACCATCATGATTGGTCACACATTGGCTAGATTATATGCATCTATTCTTGAGCAGGAGTTGAGTATTACCTTCCGGCACCTAGTGCGACGGAAGAAGAGGGCTTATCTTGCTCAGTTAGAGAGGGATTTGTATCAGTTATTTATGAGTCAGGACTCAGGCGAGGCATGGAGACTATTCCATGAGCATTCACCATCACCAGCCATTACCTCCATAGAGATTTGGGGTGAGTATGCAGCATCCTTGTACACAGCACGAGGACAGCTGCCCTTGCCAGACCCATCGGAGCCATGTCCCTCTAGAGACATGTGCTTTCTAAACTGCTGAGATGGTAAGGAAAGCTATTGACAAGATGAGGACTGGGAGAGCATATGATCATGATGGTTTGGTAGCAGAGCACTTTATTCATGCCAGAGATATTCTTGCAGAGCTTATTGCTATGATGTTTAACCGAGCCATGTATGAGGGTTTTCCTGAGACTTGGAATATGTCCACGATTGTGCCTATCTTCAAGTCAAGGGATCCCATGCTTCTTGGGAATTATCGTACCATCATGATTGGTCACACATTGGCTAGATTATATGCATCTATTCTTGAGCAGGAGTTGAGTATTACCTTCCGGCACCTAGTGCGACGGAAGAAGAGGGCTTATCTTGCTCAGTTAGAGAGGGATTTGTATCAGTTATTTATGAGTCAGGACTCAGGCGAGGCATGGAGACTATTCCATGAGCATTCACCATCACCAGCCATTACCTCCATAGAGATTTGGGGTGAGTATGCAGCATCCTTGTACACAGCACCAGGACAGCTGCCCTTGCCAGACCCATCGGAGCCATGTCCCTCTAGAGACATGTGCTTTCTAAACTGCTGAGATGGTAAGGAAAGCTATTGACAAGATGAGGACTGGGAGAGCATATGATCATGATGGTTTGGTAGCAGAGCACTTTATTCATGCCAGAGATATTCTTGCAGAGCTTATTGCTATGATGTTTAACCGAGCCATGTATGAGGGTTTTCCTGAGACTTGGAATATGTCCACGATTGTGCCTATCTTCAAGTCAAGGGATCCCATGCTTCTTGGGAATTATCGTACCATCATGATTGGTCACACATTGGCTAGATTATATGCATCTATTCTTGAGCAGGAGTTGAGTAGATGGGCAGAGAGAGAGGGCATACGTGCATCAGGGCAGGCAGGGTTCAGGAGAGGTTTCTCCACTCTTGACCATATCTTGACACTCAGAGCTATTATTGAGGAGGGCAGATTATGTGGCAGGAGGATTTATTGTTGCTTTGTGGATTTCCGCAAAGCTTTTGACACAATACCGAGAGCCAGACTGATGCGCAGACTACAGGAGATGGGAGTGCCCACAGAGCTGATTTGGGGAATCATGGCTTTATACAGGACAGTTGTGGGGCAGGTATGTACTACTCAGGGTATATTTGAGATGGTTCACTCCACTATTGGGGTGAAACAGGGCTGCCCACTTTCTCCCACCTTATTTGGGATGTACGTGGATGAGGTTTCGGACTATGTAGAACGGGAGGGTGACAGAGAAGCACAGCTAGCAGGGACATAGATTCCGTTGTTATTGTATCCTGATGATATTGTGCTGATCTCAGATTCTCCAGAGGGGATGCAGCGTCATTTGGATGCATTGCACACGTTTGCACAGGACAGTTGATTGTCTGTTAACCTTGGTAAAACCAAGGTGATGGTGTTTAACACCACAACACAGTGGGTTAGGAGGTCAGTACCCACCTTTACATATGGTTAGGAGACGGTGGAGTATACAGATGCATATACTTACCTTGGTGTGGTTTTTAGTGGCCCACTATTTTCCTTGAGGAGAGCAGCGGAGACCAGATTGACCAAAGCTTATGGAGCATTGGGGAGACTAGAGAGGATGTGTTCGCAGGTTCAGTTTCAGGAACCTCGAACAAAGCTCTGGCTCTTTGACACTTTGGTCACTTCAGCCATGCTGTATGGAGTGGAGATATGGGTACCTCAGTGGATCACCACAGCCGAGCTGGTAGCACTGAGACGGATGGAGAGGCCCTTGGTTTCTATGATTTCCCGGATGATTAGGACCAAGGCCTCCGTACCACATGATATTATCCGTGCAGAGATGGCTGCCCCCCCATTGGTAGTAGAGGCACTCACTCGATCAGTCTCCTTTATACATAGCACTTGGGCTCTCCCTAGAGACAGATATGCTCGCTTAGCCCTGGAGTCTTCACGACAGTTGGCATCACAGGGAGACGGATCATGTTGTTATGCACATATGACAGCTTGGTTCCAGCTGCATGGCTTTAGTATGGACAGGCTACCTCCATTTCAGTACTCCCTGAATGCACCCTCCCTCTCTCTCACACGGGCAAAGATTACCAGACTTATCAGGCAGGACTTGATTCAGCTGGACACTAGGAGGACATGGATACAGCCGACACACGAGCTTGGTACGAAGATGGCTTTCTATAGAGATCATCTTCTCCAGCTCACGCAGGATGGGTTTGTGATTAGACCCAGCTACATGGATACTCATCTTTCTCATGGGGTACGGTGTGCTATTGGTCAGATTCGCACATCCTCACACCAGCTAGAGATTGAGACTGGCAGATTTAGAGGAGTACCAGCTGAGGCCAGGATTTGTCAGCTGTGCCAGATGGAGCCAGAGACAGAGTTACATTACATATGTCACTGTCCTAATCATCCGTGTGGTGCTGCTCGGTAACTGTGCAAGCCTCTCTATCTTAATCTCTTGGAGGAGACTCCGAAACTCAAGCCAGTGTCCTAAGCTCCTCACAGGCCCTACAACATCCCCTCCTCGTTGTGAGACATGGGACCGAGAGCCTACCATATGCCCCCTCTGAGTCTGGATCTGTGGGTTCTAGACCATGGGCTGGTGAAGATGCTCCTCTATGCAAGAGGGGGGGATTTGAATTAGGGCTGGCCTGATCTCAATATGCTGCAAGAAAAACGATTCTCACATCTCTTGCTAATTTCAAGCCCGTGCATCTCTGAAAATATCCATCTAGTCTTAGGAAGCCAGGGCCACCCGTCACTGGGGTAAGCACGAACAATGAGCTTGCCTAGCAGGGCTCTACTCCGACAACAAGCAGGATTCACAATGCCAAGCCCCCTATGCAACACTGGAAGCTGCTGCACACACCTGGCTGATATAGGAGCTCGAGAGGATCCAACAAGAGGTGATGTACCACATAGTTGCCAAGAGGACCTGACTCAGCCACTACCACTTGCCCTGCGAGAGAGAGGTGGGCTGAGCTCCAAAATACAAGCTTCCTCTGAATGCTTAGAAGAAGTGGGGCGATTTGCTACTCAAGAGAAAGATCAAGTCCTACTTGGAAACCCAAGTATCTGACTGGCGTACCTGGGGGCATCCATCTGAAAGAAGGGTTCGGTAGCCACTGCGGGGGAGGGGAGTCACCCTGTGCCAGTTAATCTAGGCACCCTATGTGCAGCAAAAGGTATCAATGGCCTGTGGGAACCTCACCAGATTGGGCTCCTGTTGTTCTCTCAAATACATAGTCGTGTAACTCTGAATCCAAAGTTCCTCCCCTCGATGGGTAAGCCAAGTCCCTGAAGTCCGACCTCTTCGGCTGACAAATAGCAGCTCATAGCATATGCAAAGAATAAGAACAAGAATGGCACCAAAACGGGCAACCCTGTCTCATTGATCTAGTCAATGTGAATCACTTTCCACTGTCCCAAGCAATCAATACCTGGCTATGAACCATGGAGTAGAGGGTTGCAATCCCTCTGATCCACTTAGTTTTGAATCCCATCCTCAAAATATTCCCCACCAAGAAGCCCCAATCCAAATGATCATAGGCCTTCTTGAAGTCCAGCAATAAGATAGCCATCTCCTCTCTGCGCAGCCTGGCCAATGAAACCGCCTCCCAAAATGTGAAGATATTATCAAGAACACTACGATCCTTGATAAATCCAGTCTATGTGGGATGGATCAACCCATCGAGAAAGGGTTGCAGGTTGAGTCGAGGGTGCCAGTGCCTCACCTCCTCCTGGTCTCCCCCATCCTTGGGGATAAGAAAGATAAGTCCCTCCGACATGCTCTCTGGCATCACCCCAAAATCTAGAATCTCGTGAAAAGCCTGGGCTCCAACACTTCCCAATGAGTCAGGAAGAAAGTGGTAGTCAACCCATCCCCTGTTGAACAACTATCCCTAGGGAGGGCTCTCAGCACATATGTAAGCTCCTCACTTGAAAGGGGGAGTCTCAATCTCTCACGCATCCTGTCACCACCCACCACGTGTGGGCCCACACTACCTCTTTGCTTGCATCCCTCGCCTCAGAAGGCGCCTCTACCGAAAGCAATCCTATGTAAAATTTAGTGGCCACCTCTTTGATATGATGGGGCTTTGATGCAAGGGAGCCATCTTCTCTCCGCAGCTGCCCTAAACCTAGCCTTAGTGAACCTCGGCCCCAATAATCAAAAAGAAATTGCTATAGTAACCTTGTCCCCCACCTGGGTCCAATGAGAGGCCTGCCTGTAATAATGAAAATAATGGCACCTCTCCTCTATCCCGCTCAGCTCCTGTCGTGCTGCTTGGCAGAGCTAGGCCTCTATCCATAGGCCCTTAAGAGTGGCTTTCCTGCATTCGCTATAAAGAGGCAATGCCCTGGCGTAGCCCACACCCTGCCTCATGAATATGGGCAAGCCGTACCCTCGCCTCATCTCTGAAAGTCAGGCTCGAGACGCACAAACCCTGCTAGCAATCTCTCCCTCTCCCCACTGGAGGCCATACCAAATCTCATCAGCTCTCTTAGCCATCTTGGGGTCCAAAATAAGACTCTCTAGCACCCGAATAGTAGCGAATAGTCTGGGTGGCACTCCTCCAGCACTCCTCCACATGGAGTATGATAGGCGTATGATTAGATAATGCTAGGATGCCACTCGAGCCGCTCTATGCTCCCCAAGTCAGTCCCCGACCTAGAATTTGTCGATCCTCAAGAGGTTGGTGCTTCCAACCCGTTTGTCAGATCCCGAGAAGGCAAGGCTGCTCCTCTCACGGCCAAAAGCCTCATGATGCCATGCATCCAAAATCCTCAGAGTCATACATAACCTCTCTCAAGACGTAGGCTCTGCCCCATCAACCGTGACATGACTGCCATCAACTCTGTCACTAGGGTCCTCAATCATATTAAAGTCACCCCCAATGCATCAATGCTCTACTACAGGCAACTCCTCCACGAGTCACATCCAAAACTCAGCACGGCCACTCACTTGATTGGATTCAGGACCCGAGCCTGGCATCCCCAAACTGCAAAATAATCCACTGAGTTTGTCTCGGGACAATAACTCCTCTATCCAGAATGGTAGTGTGCCAAGAGTCCAAAATAGAAATACATATGCCCCCTGGGCTCGTGTTGTGCCAAAAGCAGTTGACTAGAAGGTCTCACTGTCACCATTTGGTCCATCTCCATTTTTGGAGCCACTTCTATGGGACTGTTACTCCATAGAGCGGCCAGATTTGTGCCATGTTCACATGGGGCCAAGCCAGTGTCCCATGTGAAAGGGCCAGTTTTATGGTGTCACATGGACGGGAGCCAGCTCTCGTGTGCGACCTGTGCTGCGTCACATGACGGGAACCAGTTTCGTGCCACCCGTGTGTGATTTGCTTCGTGCTGTATGGACGGGAGCCTGTTGGTGCCACCCGTGTATGGCCATGATGGTGTCTTACCTATGGGACTCTCACTCTATAGAAAGACCAGGACATATTTATTTATATTTGTCCTGCCAGTTTTGTGCTCGACAGGAACCTCTTGTATAAGTTTCATGAAAGGGAGATTTTGTCCATTATTTGTATACATGCATTTATGCCTGCATGCATAAATTTGTTTTTGCATGACTTGTTTGCGTGTGTCTGCTTGTTATGCTGTGCCAATACACTGGACGGGGACGCCCCCAGTGTACCGTGGAATGCTGTTTGTTGACTTGGTGGTGTGGCGTGTGAACAGGAGGTAAGTATTTTTCGTTTTGGCCTTTTAAAATGGTAAAACCAATAAACTTGAGTGAACCTTAATATTTATAAGGCATTGTGTTCACACTCAATTTAAATAGGGGCTGAACACTTGCTTATGCTTATGAGGGGAGGGCCCAAAGTAATAAAATGAACTAAACTTTTATAACCTTTAAAAAAAAGGCTTGCATGGAAATTCCCACGTGGGGGTTGGTGGAAAACTTGCCATCTTCCTCCACGCCTGCTGAATTTGCCCCTAAACACCTCCTCCACGCCTGGAAGGACTCGCCTGTGTGCTGCCCCTGCTGTACCACTTGCAGTACCCGCCTACCTGCAGCCCACGTGTACCTACTGTACCACCTGCAATACCCGCCTACTTGCTGCCCTTGTGTACGTGCTGTACTTGCAAATTGCTGCAGCCCACGTGTACCTACTGTACCTACAGATTGCTTGCTGCTATATGTACCTGTTGTACCTGCCCTGTGTACCAGCTGGTTGCTTTGTTTACAGTAGCTGAAGCTTCTATTTGGAGTATAATACAAGGGAAATGGTCTTCATTACTGAGATATGAATTAAAATCCATGCCAGGTATTTATTTCAATATTTTATCTCAAATTCAGATAATAATTCAAGTTAAATGCTGTTATTACAAGCTTTGTGTAGGTAAGTTCTTCTCCAAATGCAGGAAGATCATTGGAAAGGGGTTTCTCCCATGACTGCCCTGACCGCGCCCTCATTTATAGAGGAGCCAGTGAAGGTCAAGAGGTTACGAGAAAAAACCAAGTACAAAGCTTAATTGGGAGAACCGGGAAACGTTCCCTCCATGGCGTACACTGTTGCCTGCGTTAGTACGTGCGTGCCCGTTTGTGCACGGTTCCAGAAGACCAGTGAAAGGCAAGTGTACACCCAGTGAAGGTGGGAATGAGCGTGTGATTTGGGGTTACTCCGACCAACACTTTCTTCATTGAGGGCTGAGTTGGAGCACATGAAGAGGCTCTTGCAGGCAAAAGAGCAAGAGCTGAAATTCTTGCATGAAGACTCCCATGTATAAAGTGCCATAGAAGCCAAGAAAGCTGATGCTTTGGTGGACATGACTTTTGAGTCTATGGCTCAAGAAGTGGGCAAGAAGCCAAGGGAGTTGGCACTCTCTTATCTTACAGATTTATGCATGCTGAAGGCCATTTGGATTCTAGGTATGTACATCATGGGGACAGTGGTCGGCATGCAAGCCAAAAGACCTTGCCTATTGAGTTGTCTCGTGGCGAGACAAGGCATCTTTCAGCGAGGTCACATGCAATGGGGCCTCAAGAATCAAAGACCCATGTCACTTTGGCTAGTGGAACACCTATCATTGCCCATGAAGCTCATGCAGAGAGAGCTACTCCGTTGGACAGGGGCAAGAGAAGGAGGCAAGAGCTTAAGCCTCATGCCAAAAAGCTCAAGGAGTTCAAAGCCAAGGACAAATCAATGAAATTTGATGCCTATCATGGGAAGTTTGATGCTTCCAAGGTGCTTGCTTTTGTGGCCTAGTTTGATATTGCTTTTAGTGAAGAGGACTTCACTGAGAAGTCCAAGATCCATCATGCAAGCATGTTTTTAAAGGGGACAGCTGCCCATTGGTGGATCACTGAAAAGACCACCAAAGACCCCATTTGCACTTGGAAAAAGTTTAAGGACAGATTTTATGCCCAATTTTTGCCACCAAATGCAGAGCATACACTCACATTAAAGTGGGATAGACTTGATCAAAAGGATAATGAGAGTGTGCAGCAGTATGTGAGCAAATTTTGGAAAGTTTTGCTCGAGGTTACTGCTTTCATACAACTCTCCGCGAGGATGAAAAGAAAAGAAAGTTTCGTTCCGGGTTGCAACCAGCCTATCATTCGGGCATTGAATTGCACCCGAAACACCTTCTTCAGCAGCTTATAGCATCCGCTCTTGCTACGGAGCAATTGGTGCTCAAAATCAATCAAGATCAAGGTGGTTCCAAGGGTAAAGAGAAGGCTGTCCCAAACCTGCAAAAAGGTGGACAGCCACCTAAAAAGAGCTTCCGGGATGTCTAGAAAGGAGGTAAAGCTGAAAATACCTCATCCAAGGATCATGGGCCAAAGAAGAACAAATTTGGCTTGACTCCCGAGCAAAGAGAGCAAATGTTTAGACAATGCCCCAACCGCAAACCAAAGCATGAGGACAAGCAACCCAAGGCAAATGTGCATGCAGTTCCTGACGTGCAGGGAAACACAAAGCATGATGGAAAAGAGAGGATGGTATGCAAAGCATGGGGTCAAATCAAGGATTAGCCCGCTCTATTTATGTTTGATGATTGTGCAACAGATAATTTCATCTCTACCCAGATGGCAGCCACCTTGGGTATTGAGGTTGAGGACATGGGGCCTCAAATTGAAGCAAAAGTTGCCTTTGTTGGTAAAGAGGTGCAGGTTACCCCACTTATTGGGAAGTTGCGCATACATATTCAGGGTTATCTTGATCATGAGCATTTCTTGATTGCCCCACTTAATGGATGCGATGTATTGCTTGGCAAGCCATGGCATCATAGGCTTGAGTCCCGCAAAGAGTACAAGACAAACAGGATTTCCTTTATGTATAGAGGCCACATGCATGTTATTGATGCTGGCAAAGGAAGGGGATTCTATCCCAGTTGTATCTCACATCCAGATTAATAAAGCAATGAAAAAGAGTCTTTCTGCGTACTTGGTTTTTGTTCGTGATAGCATTGAACCGAGTTATGAAAATGTGGATGTTTTTTTTTTTTTTTTGTTGGAAAAACGATCCTTCTATTAGTTAATGAGAAAACGCCATAAGGCTACAAAGCTCACCTCACAAGGAGGGATGATAAACACAGTGAACACCGGAGCTCCACCCCCGTGGCTGGCCGCTCTTTGGGGGGGGCTACCTAGTAGTACATGCGGGAGGTGAGAAGAGCCAAACTGGAGGCCTGTAGTGCCAAGTGACATCCTCGCCCCTCGCGATGAGGAAAGGGCCAGGCTGCCAAGTGCGGAGGAACGCCTTGCGGCGATCTCTCATGCGATCCGAGTCGCCCTGAAGTTTCCCCGAGTGTCCTCTCAAGGTGTGAATGATGTCCACCCAGAGGGCCTGTATGACCTCCGACGGTGGAGTCGCCTGGCGGTCTATGGCCTCCCTGCATCGGGCTCTCCATATGTGCCAAGCCGTCATGCTGCTGATCATCTCCCATCTGTGCCCGTCCCCCTCTTGGGAGACTGCCGAAGAGAAGTCTGGCGTCGGAACCACCGTCATCGCCCTGTCAGAGACCTGGATGGTCACACTACCAGGGACGTCTTCGTATCCAAGGGCCGGGCCGCTGTCCGTGGTCCAAGCCACCGCACCCCACGTCACCATCATCTCACCTGGCGAGCCTGCAAAAACCATCCTGAGAGCCCGCTGCCAGACCTACTGTGCCTGTGGGCAATCCCATAAGCAGTGCCGCTGCGACTCTTGTGCATGGCCGCACCGAGGGCAGGACGCTGGGTGTCTACCAAAAGCTAGCCAAGCCCCCACAGCCAGTCCTCTATGCGCTGTCAGCCAGAGAAAAAGCGTCACCTTCCGGGGCTGGAAGCTGGCCCAAAGGCGCTGCCAGAAGTCCCTAAGGAAGGTAGGGGAGAGTCCCTGTCGCCGCCAATGCTCGGCCGTCGCCGGGGTGCCCGCTATCCTGTGCCTCTGGATCCGCCGCCCCAACCTCGCTGTGTACTGAAAAAAGGGGGTGCCTGGGCTGGTAGGGGCCGAGTAGGGATCTCGCCAAAGCCACTCGCCTGGATCCCACTGAAGGCGAATAAGAGGCCTGCTGTCCCAAGCCCATAATCTCCAAGAATAGTCCTCCCCTATCGAGGCCGGTGAGGGGTCTACATGCCACTGTCTCTGATGAAAGCCGACCACCCGCACCCTCTGAAAGATACAACCCTGGAACTCATCCAAATCTAGTCGGGTCCTCTGAAGCTGGCCTCCCTCTCCCACCTCGAAGGTGAGTGGGGCGACTCTCTCTGCTGAGCCGCAGACCACTAGAAGGATCTCATGCCAAGTAAAGACGCCCATCCACTGTGGAGGTGGAGGGTCCTGTACTGGAGTCCGCCACTCCCGGGGGATGGCCGCCTCAATGTCCTGCCTCATCAACTCTCTGCCTCTCATCCCGCTGAGTCTCCTCTCCTGATCCTCTAGAGGCAGCTGCTGAAAACATATCCAGTCGTCTAGGGACTGGGCTGGGCCGGAGCTCAACGGGCCCCACGACACGTGAAATCGTGATCCAACCATATGACCACTGGGAAGTCGGATCAAGGGGTTCCAGATCCATGGCTGCCTCAGGCGCTCCTCATCGGTGCCCGGGGGAGTCTGGAAGAGTGACGGCCTCAGATGCTCCCAGGCCCTCAGAAGGCTAGCTGCAAAACGCTCCTCGAAGCCACGGCCCACTCCTCTGGATCGCTGCTCTGTAAAATCCACCTGATGCTGGGGGTCCAGGGGCCGCTAAGAGAAGGAGTGCGGCTGAGAATCCTGGAAACAAGAAACTCCTTCCACGGCTCAGCGCCTGGTAGGAGGCCACGAACCACCAACTTGCCAAGCAAAGCTCGGCTCTGACAAATAGGATAAACTATGCTCAGGCCGCCTCTCTCCCTCGGCTGAGTGATCACAGCCCATGCCACCTTGGCCCTGGCGGGCCGCCCGTCGCCACCGGACCAAAGAAAGTTCCTGATGAGCCTCTGCACCTGGCCAATGCACGCCCGAGAGAAGGCCCAGCAAGAAGTGATGTACCACATGGTAGCAAGCAGAACCTGGTTGGCCACAACCACTCGGCCAGCTAGAGATAAACGAGCGGTACTCCAATACAGAAGCTTCTTCCGAATGCTCAGAAGAAGGGGGGCTATCTGTTGCTCCGGAGATATGTCAATGCCCACATAGCATCCCAAATAGCGCACTGTAGTGCCGGGGGGCAGCCACTGAAACCCATCAACTGGCCTCCAAGTCGGGGGGGGCACATAACTGACCCACAACCCACATGACTTGTCCCAGTTGATCAAAGCGCCCGAAGCTCTGCAAAACCTGTCCATGGCTGAGGCGAAGCGGCGGAGGTTCTCCTCCCCTCCCTGAAGGTAGACAGCAGTGTCATCCGCAAACTCCGAGTCTAGGAGCTTCTCCGAGGTGCGGATGGGGAGCTGGAGGCCCAGCAAACCTGTATCCTGTGCCGTCAAGAAAGTGCTCATGGCCTCCGCCACAAAAAGAAAAAGAAAGGGCGCCAAGGGGCACCCCTGCCGCACCGAGCGCGAGAGCTGGAACCTCTCTCCGCGCACGCCCTTTATCAGCACCTGGCTATGAGCCGATGTGTAGAGTGATAGACCCCACGGATCCACATAGGGGGGAAGCCCATCCTCTCCATAGTGCCTTCCAAGAAGGCCCAGTCCACCCGATCATATGCCTTCTCGAAGTCGAGAAGGAGCACTGCCAGATCCTCCTGCCGAAATCTAGCCAAAGCCATAGCCTCCCAGAAAGAGAAGATGTTATCCAGGATGCTCCTATCCTGGATGAAGCCTGTCTGCGTGGAGTGGATGATGTGCGGAAGGTGAGGCTGAAGCCGCCTGCTGATCGCCTTAGCTAGGACCTTGTAGGCCGTGCCTAGCAAGGTGATCGGTCTCCACTGTCTAATCTCGAGTCTGTCTCCTCCCTCTTTGGGGATCAAGTGAATCAATCCCTCTGCCATGCTGTCCGGCATGTCTCCCGACTCCATGATCTCCTGGAATGCCAATCTGAAACCCCTATGCAAGAGACCCCAGTACCTCTGGAAGAAAGCCACTGAGAACCGTCCTCTCCTGGGCATTTGCCCCGAGGAAGTGCTTGAAGAGCCACCTCCAGTTCCGTATCCGAGAAGGGGGAGAGAAGGGAGTGCTGCAAATGGGCCGGCACAACCGATCTCTTGAAGCTCCAGACTGCCTCCCGAGCCTCTCTCACCTTGTCATCTGCTGGCTCAGCAGAGAGCAGATTCCTGTAAAAATCTGTGGCGATCGCCCGAACCCTGGGGGGATCCACCACTACCTGGCCATCAGCCTGCCGAAGACGCTGAGACCCTCTCGTCTGAAGCGAGGCCCTGTCGCCTCAAAGAAATCTCGAGTCACTCTGTCTCCAGCCTGTGTCCAAAAAGAAGCCCGAGCATGGAATCGGAACTTCACCCTCCTCTCCTCGATGGATCTGCTCTCTGTGCGAGCTGACTCCATCTGCTCTGAAATCCAAGGGCTCATAGGATCCCTCTCCTGAAGTCTCTGAAGGGAAGCTACACTCCTCCGCAGGCTCCTCTCCTGCTCTTTGAAAGCCTCCAGACGGTCCAGGGCAGCCTGTCTAAGCATCCTACTGATCTCCTGCAAACCCCTGTCAAGATCGCTGGCTGCCGATCCTCTCCTGAACTGAAGCTCCTGCCAAACCTGCTCAACTCTGGTTGCAATCTCGGGCTCCTCTATGAGACAATCTGGAATCCGGACGCTCTGGCCTCGCTCTCCTCTCGTAGGATCCTCGATCTGGAGAAGCACTGGAAAGTGGTCTGAAAACGAGGAGCCTGCAAGTATACCCACAGTGCCACCTCTGTCGCAAGCCCACTCATCAATGTAAAACCTGTCGATGCGGGAAAGGTTAACTCCTGTGGCCCGTCTATCCGAGCGCGAGAAAGATAAACTCCCCTGCAACCTGCCAAACTCCGAGAGAGTCCACGGATCCTGGCCTCTCACCTGCAGCACTAGTTCCTCCCAGGCAGCCAGCTCCGGCCCATGAATGGTCTCCTGGCTGCCCCCCATCCTGTCCTCTGCATCCTCCAGCATGTTGCAATCCCCCCCTAGGCACCAATGGTCTGCCATGGGGAGGGACTGCCTAATGGTGCTCCAGAACTCAGCTCTCCCGGTCGCCCCATTAGGGGCGTAGAAGTTGAGGAAGCCAATGCGGTCTTCCCCAACCCGAAGGATGATCCACTGCGCTCGACCCTGGACCAGAGTGCCAGAATCCACAACCTCGGATAGAAGCTGCTCGCTGACTGAGATGCATACTCCACCCTGGCTCCCCTGGGAGCCATATGCCGGTGACCAAAAAGTGTGACTCCTGCCTGGCAAGATCTTCCCGCAGGTGCGGATATGCCCGGCAGAAAGATGGTGCTCCTGGATAAAAAGGATATCTATGGGTCCTCCAACGAGAACCCTCTGGATCTCTTGGCGAAGTCTGCCCCGACCAATGTAGCAGCGAGGTCCACCAAGACCCTGGATGTTCCATGAGAGGATCCTCATGGATGAGCTATGGCAAGTGAAGCAGCCGCCACTGGCTCACCCCTCTCAGCCGGCCCTCCACTCTGTGAGTCTTGGGCGCCGGCTTGGAGGGAAAATAGTCACTGTCTGTCCGGGTGCGGAGTCTCTCCAAAAAGAGGGTGACCTGTCTCTGTGTCCAGCCCCACTCCACCTTCGCCCTGTCCAGGGCATAGGCGTGAGACCAATCCTCTGCATTGATGTATCTAAAGGTAGGCTGCATCCTCGGGGCGGCGTGGAGGAGAATCAGTAGCACCGTCTCAACTGAGGTGTGGACCGGATCCGCCCGCCAATCTCCTATACCAAACAAGCTCATGCGGGCTGAGTGTAATCGGGTCTGCAATAGGTCCGTGAGCCCCAAGTCACTGAAGTGGTGAGAAAACTCCAGTATCTGATCACGCAAAACTTCCTCTACAGAGTTGCAATCCCATGCTGTGTCTGGGGCAACACTGAGAGGAAAGGAGAAGGCCACCATGCTGCTCACCAGTGAAGGAGAATGAGAGGGATGGCACACCACGCAAACTCGCAAGGGCGCGACCAGTGTCTCGAACGGGCCAGCATCCAGCTGGAGACACCTGAAAAAACCGTAATCCACTGGGAGCCCCATCACTCGCGGGGGCCCCCCAGGGGAGGCTGGAGAGAACTCTGTGGCGGGCGAAGCTAGGATCGCCATCTCCACCGGCCCGGAGTGGTGGTGGAACAGCCGCTGAACTGAACTCTGGCCTACCCAGCTGCGCTGCCCCGGGGCAGTGGGTGGTCTGGAGGAGTATCCTGGAGAGGCCGAGGGAGGGATGGTGGCTCGCGGAGAGGAGGGGGGAGAGCGAGGAGAGGATGGAGAGGCATCTGCCAGAGGAGAGGTGTCAGGGGAGGCCGTCGGGGGAGGCGGGAGGGGGAGGGCTGGGGGGGGGGGGGAAGGGGGGGGTGGAAGGAGTGCTCTCCGAGTGAGGGGAAGAGGGGCCGGGGGTCGCAGAGTGCCGCCTGGGATCCTCAGGAATATGCTCCATGGAGGGGGCGGGGGGAGGCGGGAGCGGGGTCTCCACGTGGGGGGCTCCACCGGCGGCCTCAACGGGCACTGAGACTGAATCCTCGTCCATCGGGGTGGGACCTGCTGGCCGCCTATCCCTGACTCGAGCATAAGTGCGGGTAGGTTCCTGGACGCCAGCCGGAGTCGCCTGTCCGCCAGCCTGTGCTGCCTGCTGGCGTCTACCACGGTCCCTACGGGCCGGGCGTTTCCGCCGGCGAACCTCCTGCCATCCGCGAGCCTCCTGGGTCTGCACGGCATCCTCCGCCGGGGCCTGCTCGTCAGATGATGGCGCCTGCTGAGACGAGCCAGGGATGTCCGGTCTTTGAGGTGGATGGCCACCCCTCGGGCCTCTTGAAGGGGGTCCAGAGGCGGCAGAGCGTGAAGGATGAACCCCCTTGCGGGGACAGGCGCGTGCGAGGTGGCCCATCTCCCGACAGATGTAGCACTGGCCGGGGAGGCCCGAATACTCCACGCACTGTATCAGATGTCCTCCAGAAAGACAAGGGAGGAGGATCGTCTTCGGGACGGACTCCAGTGAGACGGAACCACAACACGAATGGCCGGGAGTCCTGATGCCCGAGCTATCACTGAAGCCGCTGTCTGAGGCGTCTCCACCACCTGCCCGAACGCCTTGCCAATGGATGACAAGAGGGGCAAGTACTCCATGCGGAGTCCAGGAAAGCAGATAGTGATGGGGAAACCTGTCGCGCCTGCTAGCGGGTCAGAAGCGGGGTCGAAACCGTGAGTCCATCGCGCCAGGAACGCCCGAGATGAGCGGAGGGCAATGGGGCTCTGAGCCAGCACCGTTTGAGCTCCCTGGGGGGACTCGAAATCCACCTGGTAGTAGCCACGTCCCAAAAAATCGACGCTGACGATCTTGGCAGGCACGCCAACGAGGCTGCCTTGCAGAAGGTCGCGAAGCTCTCTCCGCATCGGACGGCTACCCACTATCTTGCAGACCAAGGAGGAGGCCTCAAGAGCGGATACTGTGGAGACAAACAACTGATGATCTGCATCTGTGAACTCCAGACGGAGACCGGAATCGGAAGGGGTAGTCGGAGCGGCTTCCATGGAGTCCTCCAGAGGGAAAAGGCCAGAAACCGGGGTCACCAACGGGAGGGACACAACCCTACGAGGAAACGGAGAGGCAGAAGGAGAGAGGATAGCGGGGGCGGAGGGGGGGGGGAGGGGGGAGCTGAGGCGGGGGAGCTAGCGGTGGGAGGAGGGGCGAGACGGAGGGGGAGTTGAGGGAGAAGGCGGGGGGAAGAGCCGCGAAGCGGAGGAGAGGGCGGGGAGGGAGAGATGGCGGGGGAGAAATGGCGGGGGAGGAAGCGAAGGAGGAGGCAAGGGGGGGGGGGGGGGGATGGCGGGGGAGGAAGCGAGGAAGGAGGCGGGGGAGGAGAAGGCGGGGGGGGAGAGGGGGGCGCGCGACGGCGAGAAGCAGCAGGGGGAAGGTAGACGGGAGGGGGATGAGGCGGAGCTCGCAGGAGCAGATCGACGTCAGTTTTTTTTCTGAAAATGTGGATGTTTTGACTCAGGATAGGCTGAATTTTCTTCATGCATACAAAGATTGTTTTGTTGATGCATTGCCTGGTGAACTACCTCCTGAAAGGCTCGAGGATCATTGCATAGATCTTGTGCCAAGTAGTTCTCCACTAAACAAACCCGCATATCGTGTGAGTGCCGCACAATAAGAAGAGATCATGAAGCAAGTTAATGAGCATTTGGAGAAAGGTTTGGTTCAGCCAAGTTTCTCACCTTGTTGCTCTCCCGTGCTTCTTGTTCAAAAATTAATGCCAAGAAAAGTGAGTTCTTTCTTTCAGAGATGCACTATTTGGTCACATTGTATCCAAGGATGGTGTAAGAATGGATCCTGCCAAGATTGAAACCATTCGAAATTGGCCCGACTTGCAAAATGTACATCAAGTACGTAGTTTTCTGAGGTTATGTTCATATTACAGGCACTTCATAAGGCATTTTGCTATGATTGCCATCTCTCTACATGATCTCACGAAGAAGAAAGCCACTTTTAAATGGACCCCAAAGGAGCAGGATGTCTTCTTGCAACTCAAGAATGTTATCATATGTGGACCCGTATTGATTGTTCCCGACTTGCAAAGGTCATTCATAGTGGAATGTGATGCTTGTGGCGATTGTATAGGGGCTGTCCTAAATCAAGAAGGTCATGTAGTTGCATATGAGAGCCGTCGATTGCATAATGCCGAGCTTCATATGGATATCTATGAGAAAGAGCTCTTCGCTGTAATTCATGCCTTAAAGACATGAAAACATTATCTTCTTGGGACTGAATTTGTAGTCAAGACAGATCATCAAAGCTTGAGATACTTTCTATCGCAAACAAAGCTTTCGGAGAAGTAGATGAGAATCTTTCCCAACCCGCATGCGTGTGATACAAGCTGCGATCTGCTCCTGCGAGCTCCGCCTCACCCCCCCCCGTCTACCTTCCTGCTGCTTCTCGCCGTCCCTGGCCCTTTCCTCATCGCGAGGGGCGAGGATGTCACTTGGCACTACAGGCCTCCAGTTTGGCTCTTCTCACCTCCCGCATGTACTACTAGGTAACCCCCCCCCAGAGAGCGGCCAGCCACGGGGGTGGAGCTTCGGTGTTCACTGTGTTTATTATCCCTCCTTGTGAGGTGAGCTTTGTATGTAGCCTTATGGCGTTTTCTCATTAACTAACAGAAGGATCGTTTTTCCAAAAAAAGAAAAAAGAAAAAAAAGAAGTAGATGAGAATGGCAAACTTTCTTTCCATGTTTCATTTTCAGATTGTACATACTCCGGGAAAGAAAAATGTGGTAGCAGATGCATTATCGAGGAGGCCTTATGTGGCTGCAGTTTCACTGGCCTCTCATGGGGACTTATCTGCCATGCGAGATTTGTATCATTTGGATGTTGATTTTTGCCATATATGGATTGATTTGATGGCTGGTCACTCACATGCCTCTTATGTGATCAAAGAGGGTTATCTTATGAAGGATAACTGCTTATGTGTGGTAAAGGATATGCGTCCAAAGGTTATGGAGGAATGTCACGCTCCACCTTATGCTGGTCATAGAGGTATCATGCCTACTACACGCATGATTGAGAGATATTTCTTTTGGCCAAGCATGCGTAAAGACATTGAGGCATATGTACGTGCATGTCTTACTTACCAAAACGTAAAATTTGACAGGCAAAAGCCTCCAGGTTTGCTTCAGCCATTGCCTATTCCCTCGCAGCCATGGGAAAATATTATTATGGACTTTATTATGGACTTGCCCAGATCCCGGCATGGGAATGATGCTATTTGGACCATTGTGGACAGGTTTAGCAAGCAAGCTCACTTCTTGCCTGTCAAGAAAACCATTAAAGTTGTTCATATGGTGAAGCTTTTTCTTGCTAACATCTTCAAGCATCATGGTATGCCTAAGTCCATTGTTGGGGATAGAGATCCCAGGACTACGAGCCTCTTTTGGAGGGCTTTATTTGATAACATGTGCACTAAACTTGAGTTTTCATCAGCTTATCATCCCCAAACGGATGGCAAAGTGAAGCTGCAAATTCAGCTGTGTTGGATTTGTTGAAGTGTTATGTGGCAGATCAAAAGACTGGATGGGAGAAGTATCTTCCACTTGTAGAGTGTGCCTACAACAACACAGTTCATGCCTCCACGGAAAAGGCCCCATTTGAGATTATTTATGGCAGAGTGGTCTTGCCACCCATCCTTTGTACAAAAGATGAGATTTTTGCAGCTGATGATGAGTATGTGTGTGACTTGGATGCAGCCTTTGCTCGGTGCGGACAGCCATTGCAAGGTCACAAGATAAGCATAAAAGGGGGCTGCTGACAAGCATAGAAGAGACATGCAAGTCAAGGAAGGTGATTGGGTATTGCTGAAATTTGAGAAAGTTAGGCTTCGGATGAGGCCAGGACAAGAGGGATCATATCCAAAGCTTTCTACTCGATATTATGGACCCTTCCAAGTGATTGACAAGATCAATGAAGTGTCCTTCAGACTTGCTTTACCCAGCCATTAGAAGATTTACAATGCTTTCATGTGAGTCTGCGGAAGTATGTGGGATCAGATACAGAGAAGCTTGTCACAGAAGATCTGCCAGAAGTTGATGAGCTTGAGGAGATCCTTCAGCCCCAGAGCAGATTGTATTTCACAAGGAGAGAAAGTTACCACAAGGGAAGCTTTCCAGGAGATACCTTGTGAAATTTAAAAATTATTTACCAATTGATGCAAAGTGGGTAGATGAGGATTAATTTGCTGACTACTCTCAGCTTCTACAGGCATATCTTGAGGCTTTTCAGCTGAGGTCAACTGTTTAGAAGCCCGGGGGGATGTCACCATTTGGTCCATCTCCATTTATGGAGCCACTTCTATGGGACTGTCACTCCATAGAGAGCGGCCAGATTTGTGCCATGTTCACATGGGGCCAGGCCAGTGTCCCATGTGAAAGGGCCAGTTTTATGGTGTCACATGGACGGGAGCCAGATCAGTGCCACCCATGTGCGACCAGTGCTGCGTCACCTCACATGGACGAGAACCAGTTTCGTGCCACCTGTGTGTGATTTGCTTCGTGTTGTATGGATGGGAGCCTGTTGGTGCCACCCGTGTATAGACAGGATGGTGTCTTACCTATGGGACTGTCACTCCATAGGAAAACCAGGACATATTTATTTATATTTGTCGCGCCAGTTTTGTGCCCGATAGGAACCTCTTGTACAAGTTTCATGGAAGGGAGATTTCGTCCATTATTTGTATACATGCATTTATGCCTGCATGCATAAAGTTGTTTTTGCATGACTTGTTTGCGTGTCTATCTGTTATGCCGTGCCAATACACTGGACAGGGAGGCCCCCAGTGTACCGTGGAATGCTGTTTGCTAACTTGGTGGTGTGGCGTGTGAACAGGTGGTAAGTATTTTTCGTTTTAGTCTTTTAAAATGGTAAAACCCATAAACTTGAGTGAACCTTAATATTTATAAGGTATTGTGTTCACACTCAATTTAAATAGGGGCTGGACACTTGCTTATGTTTATGAGGGGAGGGCCCAAAGTAATAAAATGAACTAAGGTTTTATAACCTTAAAAAAAAAAGGCTTGCATGGAAATTCCCACGTGGGGGTTGGTGGAAAACTTGCCATCTTCAGGGAAGTTACTCGTCTCTTCCTCCACGCCTGCTGAATTGCCCCTGCTACAGGCCGCCTCCACGCCTGGAAGGACTCGCCTGTGTGCTGCCCCTGCTGTACCACCTGCAGTCCCCACCTACCTGCAGTCCACGTGTACCACATGCAGTACCCACCTACCTGCAGCCCACGTATACCTGCAGTACCCGCCTACCTACAGCCCACGTGTACTTGCTGTACCACCTACAGTACCCGCCTACCTGCAGCCCACGTGTACCTGCTGTACCACCTACAGTACGTGTACCTGCTGTACCACCTACAGTACCCGCCTACCTGCAGCCCACGTGTACCTGCTGTACCACCTACAGTACCCGCCTACCTACAGCCCACGTTGTCGTGCCATGGCACGTCTATGGTGTGAAACCATGCATATGAGACTATCAAATGCAAATTTAGATGCATGGGATTAAGTGCTATGACGAGTCATTATCTGATGCCCATGTACATATGTTCGTATTGTAAATGAGGTTCAATAAGACGAGCTGAGGCTGAGTCAGGTCTCGAAGCTTTTGTATATGAGTGTGGTGTGAAATATGGAGCCTTATGCTTATGGTAGACCTTGCAGTAGGGAACACCCTTCTCAACATGTATGGAAATGTGAGAGCATGTATGATATGAGGATTGGTTTTGAAGAATACCCTTTGGAGATATCGTGGAATGAGCAAAACAAGAAGAACTTTAATAGGATACTGCACACATTCAAAGTTCTTGTGTATCCTCATAGGCAGAATGATCCCTTCAATAATATCTTCATGCCCATGGATGGTGAACCTAGTGGCAACTATGCTAGTGAGAGCTATTTCAAAATGACTCTTGTGAGTATGGTGGTGGTGGTTCTGCTGTTACTCAGACCTCATGGGTAAGTTGGAAACACTCAGTTATATACATGGTCTGCGTGGCTATGTAAATGATGGTATGAGTGGCTCGCCAAAGGGATATGTTAATGATGTAAATGGCTACCCATGTGCATGATGTGTAGTAGCTTCTCTATGGTATCGATGGGCCGAGTCAATGAATACCTCTTATGGGAGTGCAAGCATGAGGTATGCTTTAGTAGACTTATGACATGTATATGATGTTTGATGCAGCTTTGGTCCAAGCATTTTACATATGAGAAGTAGATATATCATATGTATTGAAAGCTTATGAAGGGGCAGCATGCGTGGCAGTAACAAAAAAAAGAAATATCCAAAAATAATGCAAAAGAAAGGTGGCGCAAGTGTTTTTGGAACCTGGGAAAATACGAAATTTTTGCTGCAAAAGGTGATGCGCCCGAATTCCTTGCGGGGAAAGAAAAAGAAAAACCAGGGGAGGAGCGCATATTGCAGGGTGTGCAGAAAAAGGAGAACCAGGGCGTGGGCGTCTTCTACCAGTAATTTTAAAATCAAATTAGCAGCTACTGTATAAAGCTTGTTGGGGCTAGAATTAAAGAGGAAATGGGGTACTATCAAATGAGATGAATTTCGTATTACATGTACTCTGCTCCTTGCGCAGTCGGCGGAATCAGCCGTGAGGGAAATAGCGAAATCAAAGAAAGATTTGCTTTGTTTTACTTTCAGATAAGTGATTTTTTTAATTTATTTTCGTTTACTATTACTTACGATTTGGAAAAATCGTATAGCTCATAAAACCTTTAAGGTTTTGGAGAATGAAAAGGGTTTTGGATTTGGAGAATTGTGGAGTATGAAAGCATCAAAAATACAATAAGATTCCGGAAATTTGGGTTTTATTTTCTACTTGATTGGATTTGGAATGCTAGACATGGAGTTTCCTAAAATCACGAGTATGTTTCAGATATGCCATATGTCATCTTTTGCTTGTGAGTTGTTGGAATCTAAAGGCAGGTTTTCAGGAGATAAAAAGACACCTTGAAATGATGGAATTGGTGTCACTTAATGTATGTGATGTGAACGGTCACATGTATGTTGGAATTTTTTGAAGATTATGTTGTGCCTACATGTGATTGATTTGAGGCATTTGGAAAAAGGAGTCAGTAAATCTATGCTTGGAACGGGACATGCTCTGGATACACAATTTATGTGCAATCATCAGGTTGAATTCGGGAATGTATTGAGGTGAATTGGCACATGTTTATGTCATCAAATATGGATATGTCCGATGCTCCTTGGAGAGTTATGTGTGAGAGTTTCATTGTTGGGGTTGGAAGCTACTCTCACAGCTAGAAGTCTCGTACTTTCCCAGCAACACCGTCCACGTCACGACAGCTCTTTGGTGAACCCGACGTGAAACTGCTGGGGTGAGAGTGTGGTGAAATACACAGGGAAGCTATGGCTGAGAATCCTGAGGGTCAGGGGGTTCATTTTGACCCCGGAGTTATGCAAATGTTTCAGATGTTTACTATGTATATGCAACAGCAGCAAGCTGCTGAGAGGGGACAAATTTCCACGACCAAAGCACTGCAATCAATTGTGAAAAAGGTGGATCAATTTGATGGTAAGGATATCACAAAGTACCTGCGCAATTACACAAAGGAAATGGAGCTAAACAGGGTGACTGAGGAGGATATGGTTCGAAGCTTTGAGCTAGTATGTGTTCCTGAAATAAGAGAGCGCATAAGAGGATTGCAAACAGCACATGGTGGCAGAAATTGGGAGGAGTTCAAGCTTGCTTTAAAGGATGAATATTTCATGGAGGATTCCGAGCGGGTAACCAAACGAACTTTCTTGGAATGGGTCACAAAACCCAAAATGGGAATTTCTGCCACAGAGTTGCTAAGAGAGTTTGAGAAGCGCTATGCCCAGCTGTCAAGGATTGAGCGCACAACCTTGGACAGGGAAAAAACAGAGCTCTTCTTACAAGCAGCTGGGAAAGATCTCCAAGAAAAACTGGAAATTCTCCTTGAGGATAAGGATACAGAGCAGGGACTAAAGAGTGATTGGAATGATGTCGAGGATGCGGTCACCATGTTAGCAAAGCGGCAGCGAAGGAGAGATAAAATGGTGATGAGCTCGGCAACTCCTATAACTGCTGTCACCCCTGAGAATCTACCAAAACCAGCTGCTGCAATCCCAAAGGTAGAAGGGCCGATGGAAGAACTTATTAAGGGCATGCGAGACCTAAAATTGAAGATGTCCAGGATTGAAGAAAAGGGGCTACCATTAGGGCAGGCTTCTATGCAAAGGCCTCAAAGCAAAGAAGGGTTTACATACAGATGCATATGGTGTGATGACCCAGAACATGCAAAGAAAGACTGTGCTAGCTATAAAGAAGCCCTCAGAAATCAACTTGTGTTTTTCAAAGATGGGAAAATCCACCTTACAGTGACTGGTCTTCCATTAAGCACAAACTTTGGGAAAGGAGGGATGAAAAAGCTGGTTGAGGATATGGCTGCTAGCCATGCTATCTCTATGGTTGAGGCAGCAACCTATGGGTTAAAGGCTGGCCAATCAAAGCAGGAATCTGAGAATGATGAAGATTATGAGAATGAAGATTTTTGGCCATCAACAATGGAACTAATTGCGTCAAAGAAGGTGTCTAAGCAGGCTTTGCATGAGGCAGGTGACTGTATACGTCTTGAGACTGGCTGGGAAGAGCCTGTGGATTCTTTATCTGTTCATGCCTACATTGCAAAATGCCAGAATAATGAGGCACAGGTAGAGGAAAAGCGTAAGAGGGAAAATGAGGAAGGAGGGCCATCAAAAAGGGTCACTCGTGGTAGTGAAAAGAAGGATCCTGGGCTCTCACATATGCCTCCACCGCATAGCAGACCTCCACAGGAAGTATCAATGGAAGAAGTGCCAGCAAAAATGAAGCATGAGAAGGAGAAGGGTAAAGGGAAAAGTCCACTCTACAAGCTTCAATCTGATATTGAAGCTGCAACAGATCTCAAAAAGGTGCTTGAAGAGAGGATTCTAAACAGCAGAGTAGAATTTACACTAGGGGAAGTCTTGGGGATTGCAAAGAAAGAATTCCATGATGAGATAATTGATATTATACGAAAGAAAAGGCAGTCCATAATTGAATCTATTCCATCACAAGGGGAGGCAAGCACTTCCAAGACTCATGGAGTACAGGTACAGCAAAAGAAAGAGAGAGAAAATGTGGTGGAATGTAATCACTCTGCTGAAGGGGCACGACAAGAATTTTCATAAGAATTTTTCTTTTCCTTCGGCAGGCCAAAAAAGCGCCGGTCTAATGCAAACTAGGAGTGCAAACTAGGAGCACGTCTTCACCCGCGAACTAGGAGTGCAAAGGGGAGCGCATCTTCACCCGCGAGCACGTCTTCACCCGCGAGTGCATCTTCACCTCACAGGTATATTTTCTCTCTCTCTCTCTCTCTCTCTCTCTCTCTCTCTCTTGCAGTAATGGCTTTACTCTCTCTCTCTCTCTCTCTCTCTCTCTCTCCCCTGCAGTAATGGCTTTACACACTCTCTCTCTCTCAGGAAAGGAAAAAGCAGCTCTGAAGTGAAGCAGATGTGTGTGTGTGTGTGAGAGAGAGAGAGAAAGAGAGAGAAACCCTAATGTAAGGCCAAATGACTGGTCAACTACCCAACTGGGCCACGGTAGCCCAAGCCTCTAACAATCTAAACCAGAATGTTGAAACAATTACACAGGAGTTGGCCAATATCTCCAAAATGTTAGTAACATTCAAATTGCCGACGACTTGGCCAATCTCACCCAGACAGTCACCCGAGGCTTTGAACAAATTAATGGAGGCTTTGAACAAATTAATGATCGCCTGGATGTGATTGAAATCACATTAGAGGAGATAGAGGAAAGAGCCCAAGATCGAGAGGAGAGAAGCATTGTCCGATCAAGGAATGCTGGGCTCAAGCTCCATGAAGAAATTGAGCCAATCCTCGTCAATGGACAAGCACGTAATAATTTTCCTCACACAGTTGGGCGGTTGGTAACCCTCGGTGGACAAAGACCAAACTATCTTCTCAATTTTTATGGTCTTTCGATCAATGGAAAATCACCAAGCGGAGACGGAGACTTACGAGGTTTTTGGGAATCTTTCTTGTACGTCTCTCTCCCTCTCTCCCTCTCTCTCTCTCTCTCTCTATGTCTTTTTGTATGCTTGCTTTTGGTTCTTGCAGGGGTGAGAGACTTTTTGGATTTCTATCCAATCACATTTGTATCCAATCCTAAAGGTGTTTTTGAACACCACTGTTTTCTTCAAGGTTTTTCAATCTTTGTCTTTGTTCATGATCTCAGTATTCTTGCATACTTTGTTAGGCTATTCAAACATAGATAAATGGAAGGATGTGCTTTGACAAACTAGGCCGGCTTCAAGCTAGGAATAATTTTACGTGCAATGCATGTGAGATTTGATATGTGAGTGCTTCATGGGTCTAAGTGCATGGTTTTCGTAATTCTTCTTTATATTTCTCGCTTTGACTTCATTCTTCATCATCTACTTGTTTGGAATCTATGGCTGACCTCTTGAAGATTCCAAACAAGTAGATGATGAAGAATGAAGTCAAAGCGAGAAATATAAAGAAGAATTACGAAAACCATGCACTTAGACCCATGAAGCACTCACATATCAAATCTCACATGCATTGCATGTAAAATTATTCCTAGCTTGAAGCCGGCCTAGTTTGTCAAAGCACATTCTTCCATTTATCGATGTTTGAATAGCCTAACAAAATATGCAAGAATACTGAGATCATGAACAAAGACAAAGATTGAAAAACCTTGCAGAAAACGGTGGTGTTCAAAAACACCTTTAGGATTGGATACAAATGTGATCGGATAGAAATCCAAAAAGTCTCTCACCCCTGCAAGAACCAAAAGCAAGCCTACAAAAAGAGAGAGAGAGAGAGAGAGAGAGAGAGAGAGGGAGAGAGACGTACAAGAAAGACTCCTAAAAACCTCGCAAGTCTCCGTCTCCGCTTGGTAATATTTCCATTGATGGGAAGACCATAGAAATTGAGAAGATAGTTTGCTCTTTGTCTACCGAGGGTTGCCAACCGCCCAACTGTGTGAGGGAAATTATTAGGTGCTTGTCCATTGACGAGGATTGGCTCAATTTCTTCATGGAGCTTGAGCCCAGCATTCCTTGATCGGACAATGCTTCTCTCCTCTCGATCTTGGGCTCTTTTCTCTATCTCCTCTAATGTGATTTCAATCACATCTAGGCGATCATTAATTTGTTCAAAGCCTCCATTAATTTGTTCAAAGCCTCGAGTGACTGTTTGGGTGAGATTGGCCAAGTTGTTGGCAATTTAAATTTTACCAACATTTTGGAGATATTGGCCAACTCCTGTGTAATTGTTTGAACATTCTGGTTTAGATTGTTAGAGGCTTGGGCTACCGTGGCCCAGTTAGGTAGTTGACCAGTCATTTGGACTTACATTAGGGTTTCTCTCTCTCTTTCTCTCTCTCTCTCTCTCTCTCTCTCACATACACACACACACACATCTGCTTCACTTAAGAGCTGCTTTTCCTTTCCTGAGAGAGAGAGTATGTAAAGCCATCACTGCAGGAGAGAGAGAGAGAGAGAGAGAATATACCTGTGAGGTGAAGATGCACTCGCGGGTGAAGACGTGCTCGCAGGTGAAGATGCGCTCCCCTTTGCACTCCTAGTTCGTGGGTGAAGACGTGCTCGCGGGTGAAGATGCACTCCTAGTTTGCATTAGACCGGCGCTTTTTTGGCCTGCCGAAGGAAAAATTTTTTTCTTATGAAAAGTTTAATGATGGGAGGGTAAGGGTTATCATGCAATGTACACGTGGCATTTAACAATTTGTTGGCAATATTAAGTAAGGTTCTTTATAAAACAAGAGAAAGCCACTCATTTTTTCCATGGGTTGTGGCCCGCTGCTCTATATCGCATACTCTGTGATTTTTTTCCATGGGCTACGGCGGTCGGCTTCTCTATATCGCATACCCTGTGATAATCTCCCTCTTTCACGCCCTGTGATGCTAAGAAGAGGGTGTTCGAAGAGAGAGTCGTGATGATGTTCAATCACAATGAAGAAAGCTATTACCAAATGCAATCAGGTTTTCATTTTGGGGCTAAGAGGCCATCCCCGTAGGCCCGAGGAGCCGGCCTGCAGAGGGCACAAGGGTGCTACAAAAGTGCCAACAAGAAAAATATAAATTTTTAATGTTGTAGAAATTGTAGAGGGTATACATCTCCAAAGTCGTTATTTTGACCTTTCTGCTGGATCTCTTGGTGGCCATTTGTAGACCCTTCCTTTTAATGTAGGTTACCACCCCACCTCCTCGAGCTTATGGGGATAGCTTCAAACATTTACAAAAACTAGTTCTTTTTGGTGTTTGCATCCTATCAACTTATTTGCAATCTAACAGTGTGCGACTCTCTGGCTGGCTTGTACTACCAATGTTACTTCTAAAAAAGTATTGTCATCTTACTAACAGATATATATGGATGATCCTTCTCGTCATACACCTGGGCATCATCATTAGTAAGAAAAGGTTTCATTTATGCAAAGCTGACTATGACAATTTGTGCTGAGACTCTGATGAGTTTTATTGGGTTAAGGCCAACAATATTTATTCCTTTTTGCATCCACATGATGTAAATGGAAAATCATTCAACCTATTGAAGGGTGCCTATCAACTGCAGAGTAATATATAGGTGGGCATGAAAGCTCCAAGTCATGCACATGCCTAGGATCCCCGACCTCTTCGACAGTTTGCAATGGTGACCACAATGGATATGGTGTTCGAGATGAGAACCCCTCCCTAGATGCAAACTGTAAAGGTAGTGAGGAGTTACAAGATGTGATAGATAAGGGATAAAATATTATGAGGAGTGTTACAAAGTTTATTGATTACTTGGTAGTAGTTGTGGAAGCGGAATGGCTGGGGGAGGAGGACTATGTGCATGCATAGTGGGAACCATATAATCAAGTAGCTTGGGGCTACGAGGATACAAATGATGATGATGAGGATGGAATGTTGATTGTATATCAAAGTTAGCCTGAATGTCGATGCCGAATTGTAGATATCAAATGTTTAATTTGGTAGCTTGAACACCATAAAGTGAGAGAGGAAATTCTCCCCGAAAAGTACGGAATGGTGAGGTCGATATAGATCGAGAACCAATGTGTGAGAAATGCTCCACGGAAATGATAGCTCTTTCTTTCACCTCTCCCCTTTTTCTCGCTCCCAAAGGTGAGAGTGAAAATAGAAGATCTTCAAGAAAATTTATCCCCACCAAAATAGTTTTTGTGCTCTCACGTCTGCGTGTGCATGTGAGCCAAAAAGTATACAAAACACTACATATAGTGTGTGTGTGTGTGTGTGTGAGGATTTTTCAAAGCACTGTGTTGTGCATGGGAGACTTTTACAAAGCACGTCTTGAGTAAATGGGAGAGACAAGGTTATAGGACACTTTACACAAAGTGTATGAAAAAGAGTGTGAACCTCTCCTTGTGCAAAAATATACCACAAAAAATGCCCAAAGTATGCTCTCATACTTCTTCTTCCTTCCTTTTTACGTGCAAGGTAGAGTGTCAAAAAGGATGGAGAAAATTTACTCCCCCTCCCCATTTTGTCTTCAAGACACTTTTTCTCTCTCACGTTTACATGTATGTATGTGTGAGAGGAGTGAACCAAAAAAGTGTAGGAGGTGTGTACAAAACACTTTGAAAGTGTGTGAGATAGGGTTTACAAAACATTGGTTGAAACTTGCGTGCGTGGGAGACTGGGCAAGAGATTTTTGTGTGCTTGGTTTCCTACTTGGTGCAAGAAAAATCCCCATATGATCGAAACCTTCTCATAAAAAATTAACAAAGGTAATTTGGCTAAATTTGAAGGGGCTTTTTATTGCAAAGAAAGCCTAAAAAAACTTTTAAAAACTGCTCAAAGCTTTGTGTTTTTGTGTCTTTAAAAAAATGACGTTTTTTTGGGGAATAAAATATTTGTAGAAGCCCTAGCTTGCTGTTTCCTCCGCCAAACTTGCTTCTTTTCTATTGTGGGTGTATGGACAACTAGTGCTTCTATGGCATTATTGTGTGCAGGCTTTCTTGGGATTGTTGCTGCTACACATTTCTTTGGTATCCATATGTGGTGAGAGCCCGATTGTGCAGCAAGAAGCTTCTTTGGTACCCATACTTGAATATTTAGCCTTGGCCTTTGCTTTCCTGTGTACTAAGAATTCTTGCTGTTGCACGGTCACTTCTCTTGACGCCTTTTCTTGGTTTGTGGGGTTCTCTTTGATTCAGTCTTGGGTTGTGGAGGGCATAAATCTTTAGCTAGCCATACATACTGTTGGCCTTCTTGTGCCTGAATAAGCTTCCTAGGCAACCATATGGCTCTTGTATGCATAGAACCCTTTTGTTGCTCCTTCTTGACTTCATTCCCCGTGGTTTGGATAGGTTTTCTTTCCATTTCTATCGCAATATTCTTGCTAAAAGAAGCTTTGTGATTGTCGACAAGAATGGACTCCGTGGCAAAGGGTTTAAATGCCTCCTTTTCTTCAAAGACGTATTCAATGCCCTCTTTCTTGGAGTGAGGTCTACAGTCGTATGCCCTTTGCCATGGTTGCCCCAAAATGACTTGTTGCCTTGGCTTTAAGACATAAAACACATGCACAAGGTTGAGTCTATTAACAAAAATTGGCAGTTTAAATATCCCTTGTGCTGCATTCCACTCCCCTGTAAAGCTTGTAAGAGTTGTGGTTGTCAGAGTGAGTGCTCGTTTACCCAATTGTGTCCACATTTCATAACTTATTGAGTTCAAGTCTGCACCTCTATCTATCAAAGCAGTTTATGGAATCCTAAGCCAACGCGAATACACAGTCGTGTATATTGGATGGTTCGTTTTGAGTTGTCTGTTATTTGATAGATACGAGGTCCATGGTTGTTGATGGCTACTGGTCTAGTCTAGCTTTAAGCTTTTGGGCTTGTGCTTTCCCTTCTCGTATGGCCGCTTTCTTTTCACGAGCTACTTGTAGCTTGCGCTCTTTTGCATCATGAAGACGTTGAAGCATCTTAGTGGTTAATGGTTTATGGTATTTCTTCACTCGGCATCCACTAATCTAGTTGGCCATTTGTTCGCCATCAAGAGTAGCTAATTTAATAGCATCACTTGTCGAGATGTCATGAACGACATATGGACCCAACCCTCACTTCTTAAGCTTTGATGCATGTTGTTTCAAGGTATATACCATAACCAAATCTCCTTTTTTGACAACTTTATTCTTGATGTGAGCATCATGAAATTGCTTCTGTCTCCGCTTCTTAGCGTACATGCCTACTACTGCACGTAAGCATATTTTGTTAAGCTTTTCCAACTCCTCTAGCCTTTCGGATAGTTCATGGCCATCCCATTCAAGCTCATTTGCAACTCTTAACGTAGGTATTAAAAATTCTAGAGATAGGATAGCATCTAGGCCAAACACCATATTGAATGGGGTTGTTCCCAATGCCGTCTTGAATGCTACTCTATAGGCCCATAAGGTTGAATGTAGCTTCATTTCCCAATCAGTTCTAGAACCTTCGACAATTTTGGTAAGAAAAGTGCAAAGTATCTTGTTCGTGCTCTCGGCTTGACCATTGGCTTGAGGGTGATAGGGTGTTGATTTCCTATACACTACCATAAACTCATCGAGTAGGTACAAGACTACTTCGTTGATGAAGTGTGTTCCTCTATCACTCACTATCTCGATTGGCAAGCCATATCGTGTAAAAACCAACTCATAAAGAAACCTCGCCGTGGTCCTAGCATCATTCTTTTGCGTGGCTTTGGCTTCTACCCACTTTGTCAAGTAATCTACTACCACTATAATGTATTGAGCTTGGGTGCAGTATGCTGGAGGGTTGACATTTCCTACAAAGTCTATTCCCCACTTGGCAAATGCCCTTGCTCCCATCATAGGTCTGACTCCTGAGTGGCATTTTGTCTTTTCTAATCGGAACTTTTGTTCTTTGGCAATCATCACATCATTTAACTTAATCTTTAGCATCTGTTAAAAGCGTAGGCCACCAAATTCCAGCTGTCATAATTGCTTTTTGCAGTTGTATCTCTGCTGATGAACAATGGCCACCTGCTTGACCCGCATGTGCATGTTCCAAGATTGTAACGTATTCATTCTCCAATGCACACAAGCGTAACTGTTGGTCCTTGCCCCTTTTGTAGAGCAGATTTCCAACCATTGCGTACTCTCTTACTTCTGCTTCAATAGCTTTTTGTCGAGCTTTCTTGATGCCCTCAGGAAAGGTCCTGTTGGTCAAGTATTCTACCACATACTCGCTCCACTTAGGTACTATTGAAACATGAAACAACGTCGTATGAGGCAATGGGTCCTGATTTTACATTCAATGCACTGTGCCACATAGTCATGAATCTCTTTCTTCATGGTGGGCCACCAAACTCCTAACCATAAGACTCTCCGAAGTGTCTGTGCCAGCCATGTGAATTTCCCCAATTGTTACATGAGCAGTGCTAAAGTAATATGGTTTTTCGGATGGTTCGATGCATAAGCGTAAAACTCCATCCAAGCCTTGTCTAACGTCCTGAGATTATCGTGAGATAGGCTGTATCAAGAACTAACTCCTGCTTCTGTTTAAGCGGTAATGGTATGTCCAACTGGCCTATTTTCATCAACGGAACATACTTTTCACTCCATCGTGGAATCATTTCAATGTTAATGAAATATGCATCAAGCAAATCATCGTCAATTCCTTATGGTGCTTCACCATGGATAAGGCGAGACAAATGGTCTGCCCTTTGATGGGTTGTGCCTATCTTGGCTAGCTATTACGACAGTAAAGTCAAACTCTAGCAAGATAATGAACCATCTTACTATACGCCCGGTATTACATGGCTTGTTTACTAGATACAACAAGGCTTGGTGATATGTGAAGAAGACAAATTTGTTTGCCAACCAAAGCTGTATGGAACAGGCGGTTGCATGTTTACAGGCGGGTGCATGTACAGGCGGAGCTGATGACCAGGGTACGGGTGCTGTAGGTTTAGACGCCTAATGTGCAGGTTGGCTAGCGGCTGGTACAGGCAGTAACTGCAGGCCTGTACAGACAGCAGGTACAGTCAAGTACGGTGCAGTCCCGTACAGCTGGTACAGGCAGCAGCTGGTGTACGACAGCTGATACAGGCGGCAGCTGCACACTATTTGGTACGGGTGGCTGCAGGTGTTGACCTGTACGGATAGGTGGTGCAGGTGCATCGTACAGGTGGCTGCAGGTTGAGTACTGTGCAGGCAGTGCATCGTATAGGCGGTAGTGCATCTCACAGGCGGCCAGGTGTGTGCTTTTTGAAGGACACCGTGTTTTTGCAGAAAGGAGGGGCTGGTTTTTCATGAACATAGACATCATGTCGATGGCGTTCAATTGATGGAACTTTCAGCTTCTCTTTGCTTTGGGTTCGGGACTGTTTTGGAAAGGGTTTATGGACTGTTTCGTGGCAGTTCATGTGGGTATGAACATGAGCAATGCTCGGGACTGTTTTGAGATGAGTTTGAGGACTGTTTATGGGCTGTTTTTGTTTGGTAGCAAATTCGGCTATGTGCTTGGGTTTTTAGTTGCAAGTACAGGTCATTTGGTTATGTTTCTTGGCATGGGTGTGATGCAAGCTCGCATGGCTGCGTGCTCATGGAGCAGATTGTTTTCTTCCTGCTAGAAAGGAACAGAGGGACCTACAGTTATGGGCATCTCTATGTTTCCAGATGTTTCATGAGGGAACAGGTAACTAGATGTATGCCGTTGTTGGCACTGTTGTTGAATGGTGCTATGAATGGTTCTGTATGGAAACATGACAGAAGTTTCAAAGGGAAACAGGCCTAAGGGTTTCATGTGGAAACAGGTCGTAGGTTTTCCTCGAGGAAACATGTTTTTGGGTTTCTCCAGGAGATAGGTCACATGCAGGCAGAAGGTACAGGAATGGACACATGTTTGGTACAGCCTTGCTACTGATTGGGCAGGGGACATGGAATCCATGACAGAGATGGGAAGGTAGAGAGGGTTGGTACAGGTGTGTCAACTGTATGGTATGCTGGGCTGTGATACGAGTTCTCTTTTGAGAAACAGTTTGGGAGTTTGTGTTGTGATGCAGAAGCACTGGATGTGACAGGGTGTGATGCTGTTCATAGTGTGAGAGGCTATGGATGGTTGTGGCAAACCTGATCATAGAAGAAAGCTTCTGTATGCAGACTCAATGTGAGAGAGTCTTTCGATGCGAAGAATGGCTGGACTTGTTTGTGGATGCCGGGTGGACAAGAAGCCATGATGTAGGTTCTTTGCAGGCTTCAGGGGTTCTACTATGACGGCTGAGTTTCCAGCCTTATTGTAATCAAAGCTCTTAAAATCAATTAAAGAAATACCGCAAGGGGCGCCACTGCGTTTTGGTAACAATCGGTGTCTGTGTACTTTTTGCAGGAGCACTCTAGCTCCCCCTGTTTGTTTTCCTTTTCTAGGTCCTCAATGGCGTTGAAGTGTTTTATGTGCGAGTGTTTGTTTCACCCCCGTCAGATTTCTGAAGGCCGGTTTCAAGGTTCCGTTGCCGGGACACATCGTCAACTTTCTCAAGGAGGCGAGTCCATGGTTGCTTTGGTCGGCACACATCGTCGACTTTCTCAAGGAGGCGAGTCCGTGGTTGCTTTGGTCGGGACACATCGTCGACTTTCTCAAGGAGGCGAGTCCGTGGTTGCTTTGGTCGGGACACATCGTCAACTTTCTCAAGGAGGCGAGCCCGTGGTTGTCACATAAAAAGCTTCAACATGAGGAAAGTGAAAAGGAAGTGCAGGAGAGAGTGCAGGGTTGTGTGTCTTTGCCTATATGAGGTGAAGAGCAAGAGCTGAAGATGAAGCTCAGGAGAAAAGACACCAAGGACAAGAAGTAGTCGGCCAAGAACAAGAGGCAATTGAAAGTTTATGGTGCAAAACATGGGTTGAAGGCTATGTCTTTCGACAGTTTGTCACCAGTTGTATCTTCATAGAGGCTTCATGGGTTCTGAAGACAGTTTCTTTCTATGTTTAGCAGTGGTGATCTACTATGCTTCATCGAGGACTTGTGCTTACCACTTGGGTGGAGTGCAAGCAGGTTTTGGGTGCCTGAGGATGTATCAGATGAGGCTCAGACGGAAGCGGAGGAACTTGACGAGGTTCTTATTCCCGAGGAGATACTAGCACATAAGGAAAGAAAGGTACAGGGTAAAGTTTCCTGTCGCTATCCTGTGAAGTTCAAGAGCTGTTCACTTATGGATGCGAAGTGGATGGAGGAGGTTCACTGATGGATGCGAAGTGGATGGAGGAGGGTGACTTAGCAGATTCACCTCAGGATTTGCAGCTTTATCTTGATGCCTTTGAGTTGGAGTCGGCTCTTGTTACGACTCATTCAGGTTCAGCAGAGCATAGGTCTGGAGCATTGCCTGATGCTCAAGAGGGGGGTAGCACCTCCACTCCCTTGTTACAGACAGGCTCAGTTGTCATCTAGGAGTCGCTTGGTGACATCTTTGTATTCACCCGAAGGTACTGAGGCTGACAGTACATCTGCTTATGGGACTTCTATGATCTTGTGTTCTAGGTTCACAGTCGGCCGCACCTTGAACTATAACTGCAACTATGGATAACTCTATGGAGGGCATAAGTCTTGAGAGCAGTCCAGCAGTCCTAGAGGTTGTTTGGTTCATATATGGATTGAACTCTATTTGTGCATGTATGCATACACTTTTTGAGGTAGAGGTATTTTTGTATTCTGGTGCCATTGGATCCTGGTACCATTGAGAATACATTGGGAAATACTCTGCATTGTGTCGTGTGCTGCATGTATGTTGGTATGATACATCAAGTGCTTTATTGTGTTCATGGATGCACCACTGGGTGTGACTCCTGCGGGATGGCCATGAGACATATGTGGGAAGTACTTCGTGGATGTAGTGTTTGGATGCATTGAGTGCTTGCATATGCTCATGTTGTACCATCAGTCGTGGGTCCTGCGGGATGCCCATGGGCGTAAGGCTTGCGAGCAGCCTCTAGACTGTTACTTTGGAGTAGGTAGAGCATCTTGAGGAGCATATTGTTTGCGAATGCGTATAAGTGTCATGCATATGTGTACCATATGTAGAATGATGCATGGTTTTGTTTTTGGCTAACACAGTTAACGTGTTTCCATTTGGTTTTAGACTTTTGTTGTAGGTTCTGAAGGAACAAGCAAGATGTGTTTGTCACTTTGGCGTGACAGTGTGGCTTATTGTGCAAGATGATTGTATTATCACCCAGATGCTCATAAGATGGGGAGTCTTTGCTCATAAGATGCCTTACTGTGCCATTGAGTGCAATCGAGGACGCTTGCTATTTTTCAAGCGGGGGGTATGTCACGACCCTGTGTTTTTCTCTGGACAGTATGCAGGTGTGCACGGGGACATGGTGGACAGTGTGAATGGCATCAGATTGGAGTTAAAAATGAAACCCATGTGTGGACAACCCCAAGTGTGAAGGGGGCAAAGAGATTTTGATTTAAAAAGGTTTTATAACCATTGTTGGTCAAAAATTAATGTTGTAAAGGTTTTAAAACCTTGGGAGGCCCCTAAGTAAAATATAGAGGCTACTCTACTTTTGGGAGGGGGCACGCCTCTTTCTCTCGCTTGCTTTTGGCGTGCAAGTTGGCTACGTGGAGGAGAAGGGAATCACACCTGCGTGAAGAGTACCTGTATAGAACTGCAGGTCGTACAGAATAGGCGACTGCAAGCTGTATGGAACAGGCGGTTGCATGTTTACAAGCGGGTGCATGTACAGGCGGAGCTGATGACCAGGGTACGGGTGCTGTAGGTTTAGACGCCTAATGTGCAGGTTGGCTAGCGGCTGGTACAGGCAGTAACTGCAGGCCTGTACGGACAGCAGGTACAGTTAAGTATGGTGCAGTCTCGTACAGCTGGTACAGGTAGCAGCTGCTGTACGACAGCTGATACAGGCGGCAGCTGCACACTATTTGGTATGGGTGGCTACAGGTGTTGACCTGTACGGATAGGTGGTGCAGGTGCATCGTACAGGTGGCTGCAGGTTGAGTACTGTGCAGGCAGCACATCGTATAGGCGGCAGTGCATCTCACAGGCGGCCAGGTGTGTGCTTTTTGAAGGACGCCGTGTTTTTGCAGAAAGGAGGGGCTGGTTTTTCATGAACATAGACATCATGTCGATGGCGTTCAACCGATGGAACTTTGAGCTTCTCTTTGCTTTGGGTTCGGGACTGTTTTGGAAAGGGTTTATGCACTGTTTCGTGGCAGTTCATGTGGCTATGAACATGAGCAATGCTCGGGACTGTTTTGAGATCAGTTTGAGGACAGTTTATGGGCTGTTTTTGTTTGGTAGCAAATTCAGCTATGTGCTTGGGTTTTTGGTTGCAAGTACAGGTCATTTGGTTATGTTTCTTGGCATGGGTGTGATGCAAGCTCGCATGGCTGCGTGCTCATGGAGCAGATTGTTTTCTTCTTGCTAGAAAGGAACAGAGGGACCTACAGTTATGGGCATCTCTATGTTTCCAGATGTTTCATGAGGGAACAGGTAAGATGTATGCCGTTGTTGGCACTGTTGTTGAATGGTGCTATGAATGGTTCTGTATGGAAACATGACAGAAGTTTCAAAGGGAAACAGGCCTAAGGGTTTCATGTGGAAACAGGTCGTAGGTTTTCCTCGAGGAAACATGTTTTTGGGTTTCTCCAGGAGATAGGTCACATGCAGGCAGAAGGTACAGGAATGGACACATGTTTGGTACAGCCTTGCTACTGATTGGGCAGGGGACAGGGAATCCATGACAGAGATGGGAAGGTAGAGAGGGTTGGTACAGGTGTGTCGACTGTATGGTATGCTGGGCTGTGATACGAGTTCTCTTTTGAGAAACAGTTTGGGAGTCTGTGTTGTGATGCAGAAGCACTGGATGTGAGCTTCTGTATGCAGACTCAATGTGAGAGAGTCTTTCGATGCGAACAATGGCTGGACTTGTTTGTGGAGGCCGGGTGGACAAGAAGCCATGATGTAGGTTCTTTGCAGGCTTCAGGGGTTCTACTATGACGGCTGAGTTTCCAGCCTTATTGTAATCAAAGCTCTTAAAATCAATTAAAGAAATACCGCAAGGGGCGCCACTGCGTTTTGGGACCAATCGGTGTCTGTGTACTGTTCATAGTTACCGCGGAATGGCGTTCCGCCTTCCTGGAACATCGGAACGCCGCTCCAAAGCTCAAGGCGTGCCCGAAACGTGGAAACGGGAGCCGGAACGGCGTAGTTGCCGGGGAACGTTGTCGTGAAGTGTGCGGAGTAGCCAGGAAAGTACGAAACTTCTAGCTGTGAGAGTTGGTGTCGAACCTAACAAGGAAACTCACATACAAAATTTCCCATGGAGTATTGAACATCACTATTTCCAATGACAAATACATGTGTCAACTTGTCTCAATACATCCTTGAATTCCTTCAGGTGAATGCACAGAATTGCATGAAATCCTTTGAGCCATTCACATGTGGGCATAACAAAGCTTTCCAATTATTCCAATATACATGTGGCCAGCTACATCCATTACATTCAGTGCCCTCAAAACCATTAAATCATAATGCTCTTTTTCACCTGAAAACCTGCCTTAATATTCTAACATTTCACAAGCAAAAGATAGAATACGGCATAGCTTTTTCATGTACATAATTTCCAAAACTCAGTCAAGCAATCACAAAGCCATCTTCCGTGATTTTACAAACTTCAGTTCTTCCAAAATTTATATCTTGTTCATCAACCTTTGCCCATATATTTCAAATCTTTAAGGGCTTATTTGCCATGCCCTTATTCTAAAGTAACAAGTAGTTTTTAATTTAAACTTATCTGAATGAAGCGAAGGGTGGTCACGTCGAACTTTTTCTTTTATTTTTATTAATCAAAGATGGCCGCTTCAGCGCCGATTCACGATGGAAGAAGAAACGGCACAACAGTCCTCTGCGCCGACTGTAAACTATGATTTTTCAATAATCACATCATCATATAGCTCTTGAATTTTCCTTCATTTCTAGCACCTAAAAGCTAAGTGCAGAAGATAAGGTCTTCCAATGAAAATCTCTGGTCGCCCACGACGCTGTTCGCCTTCACTCTGCAAAATTTCTCTCACCTCTGCCATCGCCGTTCTCTTTCCGGCCCTTTTTCTCTTTCCCCGCGGCGAACTCGGCGGCCAGCTATACATGCCATAAAAAAAACTGCGCGTTTTCTAGAAAACCTCCAATATTTTGTTAACCTTAGCACTAAGGTTATAAAGCATAACCTTAGCATTAAGGTTAAAGTCCTCAATGCACCTATTATTTCCCTTTTTTCCATTGTTATGGAGTGTTGACCATATATATATATATATATAATCAACTCCTTTTTACCTTTACACCATAACCTTTCTAAAGGTTTTTCTCACGCCTTAGCTCCATTTAGCATCCTTATTGTGCATATGATTTTGCCATTTAAAGCATACAATCAAGATCCCGACCAATATGCACCATTAAGTTCTCTGTTTCAGTGCTAATGTCACAAGCAAAATCCAGTCTTATCAAGGCACAAGATATCTGCTGGCTCCAAAATTCTCCATAAGCATAAAAAAAATCCTCCACAATTCACACCACACTGTCAAAGGCTTCAAAACCTGGCTCAGCCTCAGCTCATCTTATTGAACCTTATCTACAATATGAACATATATACTCAGGCATCATATAATGATTCGTCATGGCACATAACCTCATGCATCTGGATGTGTATTTGACGGCCTCACATGCACGGTTTCACATCATAGACGTGCCATGGCACGACATCCACCCCCTCTAAACCTGCACATCCTCTGGTATGTGCCAAATCATCATCAAGATCTACATATAGCTGGATGTCGTCTTCATCTTCTGCAGTTCCAGGAAGATCATCCTCTTCCTCTTCAACCATATCCATACTTCCACTGTCAAGCTTCTCATCCTGAATCTCTTGTGAATCAAAAGGATCACCATCATGCCTTCTTTTAAATATCTTGATTCTTTTGCCAGCCACAAGATTCTTTACTTCTGTTCCATCAAGCTCACACAGAGTATATGTGGCATTTCCATGCACATGCCTGACAATGTAAGGGCCAAACCATCTTTTTGCAAATTTTCTTTGAACAGTGAATTGGTTGTCAAGGCTACTATCATACATTAGAACCCAATCACCTTCTTCAATAGGTTTTGGCCGGAGTCTGTGTCTACTATCAAATCTTTCTTTATTTTTCAGCCTTGCATCTTTCAGGCGAGCTTTAGCAAGCTCTACATCTTCAGGCCTCCTCTCCAACTGTCTTATTCTCAATGCAAGGAGGTCATCTCTGCTCAATCCTTCCACCCAGGGCAATACATTCCAAGTTAGAATTACTTCTTCAACTGGCATCACTGGCTTCTGACCATACATTAATTCTGCAGGCATGTATCCTGTCACTGAGCTATGAGTTGTACGGTCAGCCCACAAGGCATATGGTAGCAACTTTGGCCACTCTCTCATCCTTTCTCTGCATGCCTTAGCCAAAGCTTTAATGATTGGAGGATGTCCTCGCTCACTTTTCCCATTGCCTTCAGGATTGTAAGCACATGTTAGAGACAGTTTGATACCAATTCTAGAGAAGAATTCCCTTGCTTCTTCAACATCTAGCTCACCCCTATCAGCTGTTATTTTCCCAACACAACCATATCGGCAGATCACATCTTCCAAGAGAAATTTGCATACTGTTTCCGTACTCTTTGTTCTAAGAGCAAGCCCTTCTACCTGATTTGTCAAATCTTCTCTTGCAAGTGCTATATACCGCATCTGCCAAATTCCCAAAGGCATTGTGACTAGATCCACTACCCATTTGTAGTGCATAGCAGGTGGGTAGGTTGGTTGCAAGCCATCACGATGCCTCACATTTGAGTACATTTGGCATACCATGCATGTTTCCACATATTGGGAAATATCCTTGTACATTCCTCTCCACCAATATTTTTCCTTTATTTTGGTAAAAGTGGCCCACACACTTCTATGCCCAGCCCAGAGACTCTCATGGAATTCTTTCACAAGCTTTCCTTGAGTCTCTTTATCACATATGACTCTCTGTGGCATAGCATTCCTCTGTTTAGGATGCTTCCAGAGATACCCATCCTTTAGAAAGTAACCATATGCTTTTCTGCGGATCCTCTTAAATTCTGAGTCAGACCAATTTTCTTGCCTTGTTAGAGTGCTCAAATATTGACCAATAAGCAACCAATCCCCTTCATATATTTCCTCAATAAAAGACTCAAGTGCATTTGATAAGCAAATATGATCCCCCTTTGCATATGCTGTGGTATAGAACTTTGTACCCACATCATCAATGTCACTAATCATCTCTTTCTCATCTTCATACCTGGCTCTTGATAGCATATCTGCAACTGGATTATCTTTTCCCGCAATATGCTCAAACTCAGGATTTAGTGACTTGATATAAGCAATCCACCTAAGCATAGCAATATCTGGAGTGGTACAACTTGCTATCATCCCAAGAAGTGGCAAGCAATCAGTCTCCACAAGTACAGATGTCCCAATAAGATATTCTTTTTCACATTTTAGAGCAGTGACTATCCCCCATAATTCTCTCTTGATCTGTGGATACTTTCGCTGCCGAAAGCTTAATACCTTTGCTCCAAATCTAATTACATACCTATGATCATCTTCATCATCTTGCCCTACTGCCCATCCTATCCCAGTAGGACTAGTATCAACTGTAACAATCACAGGCCTGCCACACTCATAATCTGCCTTTCTCAAAATGGGTGATGATTGGAGCAAATATTTCAGCTTCCGCATAGCTTTAATATGTACTGCACTCCACAAAAATTTTTGATTTTTCCTCAAAAGCTGATAAAGAGGATCTGCTACATGTGCATAGTGTGGGATCCAAATAACATAAAAGACGCATGCTCCAAGAAATCTCCTCAGCTCTGTAACATTAATGCATATTTCCTTCATTCTTTGTATTGCGTCTATCTTGGCTGGACAAGGACGGCGTCCACTAGTACTACAAAGATGTCCCACTATTAGCACTTCACCAACCCCAAACACTGATTTCTGCCCAGATAAAGTAAGATTCACTTCTTCAAGCCTGGATAGAATCATGTCACAATCCTTTATATGATCTGCCACAAACTTGCGGCACCCTTTTGAATCCAAATTCCCATCTTTGTCTTTCTCATCACAGCCCTTTATTGGCACATCATCCAAAAATGGCATAGTTTTTTGTGGTATGAAGTCCCGTAAGACTTTGTTCATTCCATTCATCATATGTGCCACTGAGTTAGTGGCTCCCTGTGGTAAGGTACACATCCTTACTAATCCCAAAGGAGTTCTCATTGTGGTCAAGTCCCTGCTTTGCATATCCAGCTGGAACTGATCATATCCCGAATACAGATCACCCATAGAGTATATAGCTTTCCCTGCAAATGCTTCTGCAAACTCATCCACAATTGGACCTGCTCCCACATTCCTAATTGTGACTTTGTTTACAGGTTGCATGTCTTGAATAAAGCGCAATGTCCCATTTTTCTTTGGTACAGTAAACCATCTGTTGGAATATGGGGCACATGAAGGCTCCAAGATTCCCATCCTGATCTTTTCCTTTAGTAATTCCATCAACTTTGGCAAGAGAGCCTTTGGTACTGGAATTGGCCGCAGGTTCCAGGGCACATGTGGAACAGTAAAGATCACCATTGGTGCTGTTACACTTGGATCAACACAACCAATCTCATGCGGCTGAAAGGCAAAAGCTTTCCCATGTTTTACAAGCATCTCCTCAAAGCATTCCCTTTCAACTGGCAACAGAAAATCCCTCTCACCAATCTTCAGCTCTTTCAGAGTTTCTTGAGTAAATTTATGCCCAATTTTCTTCGGATCTCTAAGATTTGGCTGCATAGAAGCTTCATCTATCTTCTCCTTGCTTCCTGGTGGCAAGGGCAAGGCAACTGGCTTCACCTTTTTTGCAACCGTTTTGTACTTTGTATCAACATGAGCATCCATCTCACAATTCATGTTTTTACATTCCACCCCCTCAAATTCCTGGATTATATCATACATCTTCACAGATGACACCTTTATCATTTCATTTCCACCCTGTAAGCATGCTCTTCTCATATCAAAAAGTACATCCATAGTATCTATAAATGACACCTCATCAAGCACCCCTGAAATAAACTCATTCTTCTCCAAAAGACCACACTGCTCAAAACTTTTTTGTTCATTTTGTATATGTTTTTGCATGCCACGCTTTAAATCCTTGCTTTTTACAAAAACCAGTGACCCATAGCTGGAGAATCCCTGAAAATTTGCTGAAAAACTATTTACATTGATTGAGTCCTGCGAGAACTCATTTCCCCTTGTACCATTGGAATCCCGCTTTACAATGGCACCTGGCCAAAATCCCTCATCTCCCTGTAATTCATAAACTCTCTGTTTATCTTTGGGAGTGACTGTGCCCGAAGAGATTCACGATTCCTTTCATGATTAATGCAAACTGTCAAAAACTGAACAGCTTTTTTGCCATCTTTACTCCTTATTCTTGCATAAGCTGAACCATCATCCAAAACCTTTGTTTCCATTCTTACAGCTGTAATGTAGGGTTGCCCAAGAATGAGGGGATACGATGACATCTCCTGAACAAAGAAATTCTGATCATCCTTCACATCCCCTATAGTTACCCTTACATTTGGACATGCTGCATAAAGCTCTCCAGATGAATTATTAGCTGCTTTAATCATCCACCCATGATCCACATCCATTGGCCACTTACATTTGTTGTAGAGATTTTTAGCCATAAGATTTATTTCAGACCCATGATCAATTAGAGCGACATATGGCTCTTCCAAATCACCTATCTTGACAAGGGTTTCAGTGGTGGCTCTTGCCCAATGGCTCCTGGAGTAATGACTCTTTGTAAGAACTTCTTTTTCATCATCCTCTTCCACAAAACGCACTTGTCGTGCCCCATCAGCAGAGTGATTACATTCCACCACATTTTCTCTCTCTTCCTTTTTCTGTACCTGTACACCATGAGTCTTGGAAGTGCTTGCTTCCCCTTGTGATGGAATAGATTCAATTATGGACTGCCTTTTTCTTCGTATAATATCAATTATCTCATCATGAAATTCTTTCTTTGCAATCCCCAAGACTTCCCCTAGTGTGAATTCCACCCTGCTGTTTAGAATTCTCTCTTCAAGCACCTTTTTGAGATCTGTTGCAACTTCAATATCAGATTGAAGCTTGTAGAGTGGACTTTTCCCTTTACCCTTCTCCTTCATTTTTGCTGGCACTTCTTCCATTGAAACATCATGTGGAGGTCTGCTTTGCTGTGGAGGCATATGTGATGGCCCAGGATCCTTCTTTTCACTTCCACGTGTAACTCTTTTTGATGGCCCTCCTTCCTCATTTTCCCTTTTACGTTTCTCCTCTACCTGTGCCTCATTATTTTGGCATTTGGCAATATAGGCATGAATGGATAAAGAATCCACAGGCTCCTCCCAGCCAGTCTCAAGGCGTATACAATCACCTGCCTCATGCAAAGCTTGCTTTGACACTTTCTTTGATGCAATTAATTCCATTGTTGACGGCCCAAAATTCTCATTCTCAAATCCCTGCTTTTGTTGACCAACCTTTAATCCATAGGTTGCTGCCTCAACCATAGAAATGGCATGACTAGCAGCCATATCCTCTACCAGCTTTTTCATCCCTCCTTTCCCAAAGTTTGTACTCAGCGGAAGACCAGTCTCTGTAAGATGGATTTTCCCATCTTTGAAGAACACAAGTTGATTTTTAAGAGCTTCTTTATAGCTGGTACAATCCTTCTTTGCATGCTCTGGGTCATCACACCATATGCATCTATATGTAAACCCTTCTTTGATTTGAGGCCTTTGCATAGAAGCCTGCCCCAATGGTAGACCTTTTTCTTCGATCCTGGACATCTTCAATTTTAAATCACGCATACCCTTGATAAGCTCATCCATCGGCCCATCTATCTTAGGAATTGTGGCAGCTGGCTTGGATAAACTCTCAGGGGTAACAGCAGCTATGGGGGTTGCAGAGCCCATCACCATTTTATCCCTCCTCCGCTGCCGCTTTGCTAACATAGTGACTGCATCCTCAACATCATTCCAATCACTCTTTAATCCTTGCTCTGTATTTTTATCCTCAAGGAGGATTTCCAATGTCTCCTGGAGATCTCTCCCAGCTGCCTGCAAGAAGAGCTCTGTCTTTTCTCTGTCCAAAGTTGCACGCTCTATTCTTGACAACTGGGCATAACGCTTCTCAAACTCCCTTAGCAATTCTGTGGCAGAAATTCCCATTTTAGGTTTTGTGACCCATTCCAAAAAAGTTCGTTTGGTCACTCGCTCAGAATCCTCCATGAAGTATTCATCCTTTAAAGCAAGTTTGAATTCTTCCCAATTTCTGCCACCCTGTGCTGTCTGCAATCCTTTTATGCGCTCTCTTATTTCAGGAACGCATACCAACTCGAAACTTCGAACCATATCCTCCTCAGTCACCCTGTTTAGCTCCATCTCCTTTATATAATTGCGCAGATACTTTGTAATGTCCTTCCCATCAAATTGATCTACCTTTTTCACAATTGATTGTAAGGCTTTGGTCATGGAAATCTGTCCCCTCTCAGCAGCTTGTTGCTGTTGCATGTACATGGAAAACATTTGGAACATCTGCATAACTCCGGGGTCAAAATGAACCCCCTGGCCCTCAGAATTCTCAGCCATAGCTTCCCTGTATATTTCACCACACTCTCACCCCAGCAGTTTCACGTCGGGTTCACCAAAGATGTCGTGAAGTGTGCGGAGTAGCCAGGAAAGTACGAAACTTCTAGCTGTGAGAGTTGGTGTCGAACCTAACAAGGAAACTCACATACAAAATTTCCCATGGAGTATTGAACATCACTATTTCCAATGACAAATACATGTGTCAACTTGTCTCAATACATCCTTGAATTCCTTCAGGTGAATGCACAGAATTGCATGAAATCCTTTGAGCCATTCACATGTGGGCATAACAAAGCTTTCCAATTATTCCAATATACATGTGGCCAGCTACATCCATTACATTCAGTGCCCTCAAAACCATTAAATCATAATGCTCTTTTTCACCTGAAAACCTGCCTTAATATTCTAACATTTCACAAGCAAAAGATAGAATACGGCATAGCTTTTTCATGTACATAATTTCCAAAACTCAGTCAAGCAATCACAAAGCCATCTTCCGTGATTTTACAAACTTCAGTTCTTCCAAAATTTATATCTTGTTCATCAACCTTTGCCCATATATTTCAAATCTTTAAGGGCTTATTTGCCATGCCCTTATTCTAAAGTAACAAGTAGTTTTTAATTTAAACTTATCTGAATGAAGCGAAGGGTGGTCACGTCGAACTTTTTCTTTTATTTTTATTAATCAAAGATGGCCGCTTCAGCGCCGATTCACGATGGAAGAAGAAACGGCACAACAGTCCTCTGCGCCGACTGTAAACTATGATTTTTCAATAATCACATCATCATATAGCTCTTGAATTTTCCTTCATTTCTAGCACCTAAAAGCTAAGTGCAGAAGATAAGGTCTTCCAATGAAAATCTCTGGTCGCCCACGACGCTGTTCCCCTTCACTCTGCAAAATTTCTCTCACCTCTGCCATCGCCGTTCTCTTTCCGGCCCTTTTTCTCTTTCCCCGCGGCGAACTCGGCGGCCAGCTATACATGCCATAAAAAAAACTGCGCGTTTTCTAGAAAACCTCCAATATTTTGTTAACCTTAGCACTAAGGTTATAAAGCATAACCTTAGCATTAAGGTTAAAGTCCTCAATGCACCTATTATTTCCCTTTTTTCCATTGTTATGGAGTGTTGACCATATATATATATATATATAATCAACTCCTTTTTACCTTTACACCATAACCTTTCTAAAGGTTTTTCTCACGCCTTAGCTCCATTTAGCATCCTTATTGTGCATATGATTTTGCCATTTAAAGCATACAATCAAGATCCCGACCAATATGCACCATTAAGTTCTCTGTTTCAGTGCTAATGTCACAAGCAAAATCCAGTCTTATCAAGGCACAAGATATCTGCTGGCTCCAAAATTCTCCATAAGCATAAAAAAAATCCTCCACAATTCACACCACACTGTCAAAGGCTTCAAAACCTGGCTCAGCCTCAGCTCATCTTATTGAACCTTATCTACAATATGAACATATATACTCAGGCATCATATAATGATTCGTCATGGCACATAACCTCATGCATCTGGATGTGTATTTGACGGCCTCACATGCACGGTTTCACATCATAGAATGCCATGGCACGACAACGTGGGGGAACGGATGTCGGAACGCCGGAATGCTAGGGCCGCTAGGGCGGAACGCCCATTCCGGGCGTTCCGAAAAGTGCGCATTTTCGCTAAGTCGGCGGCGGCAGTTTTTATCCAGCGTATGGCTTCTTTTCGCTGCTGCGTTTGTTTTGTTGGCTGAGCCTGCTGCTTGAGTGCTCTCCCTACCACTCCACCCTTCCCCTTGGCTGTCCCACACTCTCCATTCCACCTACTACCCCACCCTTCCTCTTGGCTGCCCCACACTCTCCCTACCTCCTCTTGGCCCTTCCTCTTGGGCCTTGGCAAGTTGGCCCCTTCTTTTGCTCGGGTGGCACTCGAGTCTTGAGCAGGTAAGATTTAAAATTTGTTACAATGAACATTGGATTTTGGAGATTCTAGTTTGCTGCGTTTTTTTCCACTTTGTGGACACTTTACTTATGTCTCATGCAAGGGCATTTTGCATGTTGTTTTAATTTTCAGCCATTTATCAATTTCAATGGCACCTCCTCGTGGCATAAAGCAGAAAACAGATCCCCTTGGTGGAATGAGGTGGATCTTGTGTCCAGATATGATAGTGCAAGAGGAGGAGGGTCACGCAAGTGGAAGTGCCACTTTTGTGGATCCATTAAGAGTGGAGGCACGGATCGTGTGCGAGCCCATTTGTTGGGGGTTAGAGGCAAAGACATTTCTGTTTGCCCTACAGTGTCAGGAGCAGATATCATACGATTGCAGGCACTTGCGTTCCGACATCCGTTCCGCCACGTTTCCCGGCAACTGCGCCGTTCCGGCTCCCGTTTCCGCGTTCCGGGCACGTCTTGAGCTTCGGAGCGGCATTCCGACGTTCCAGGAAGGCGGAAAGCCGTTCCGCGGTAACTATGTTGCAGATAGACTTGATGCAGCAGGGAGTCGGTCCTCTGTTCTTGATCCTCGAGGTACATCATCATCAGCTACACTTGCAGGCGCGGCATCTTTAGCGAGTGCATCTACCCCATTATTTGGGGCTGCTCCACAGCCATCCGCACATGGAACAAATGCTTCCTAGACCCAGGCTTCACGAGGTCCAGTGCAAGCTAGTCTTGTGGCATCATGGCACCCTGGGAGGAGGGCACAAGTAGATGCATCAGTGGCACGGTTTTTTTATGCTGCAGATGTTCCTTTGGTAAAGGCCTGCAACCCATACTTTGCAGATATGGTGAAGGAGATTGCTTCTTTCGGACCTGGCTATGCTCCACCCTCATCCGAGGCATTGCGCACTACACTTCTAGCCACAGAGAGGACGGCCATAGAGGATGCCTTGGGACCCATTCAGGATGTATGGCGTAGATGTGGCGTCACTATCATGGGTGATTGTTGGAGTGACACTAGGAGCCGCTCCATTCAGGGTATCCTTGCGTACTCCAGAGAATGTAGCTTTTTTATTAAAGCTATTGACAATTCAGAGGCGGGCAAAACTGTAGAGAGATTGGCAAATATTTGGAGTGAAGCCATTGATTACGTGGGTCCCAATAATGTCATCCAGTTTGTTTCTGATGGAGAGAACTTAAACAGGGCAGCAGGGAGGATCATTGAGGAAAGGTACCCACATATTTGCTTCACTCCTTGCATGTCACATGGGCTCAACAATCTCCTCAAAGATATTGGTAAGATGCAGTGGGTGGAGCCTTTGATTGAAATGGGCAATCACATTGTTTCATTTATCACTCGCCACCACTACATTTTGGCTGTATTTCGACAGAGATCCCCAAAGGATCTCTTAAAGTATTCAGATACATGCTTTGCATATATTTTCCTTATGCTAAAGCGTCTTTTTGAAGTGAAGAATCATTTGAGGCAGCTTGTAGTTTGTGAGGAGTGGGATGCATGGCGAGAGCTTACCTCAGTGGGTGGCAGGTATTCGATGCAGGTCCATAGTTCTTGATGACTCTTTTTGGGACACTGTTGAGGTATTGTTGCAGGTTGTGCGGCCAATCATTCTTATGTTGAGGCTTCTTGATGGAGATGAGCCTTGCATTGGCAAGGTGTATGAGGGGATGGACAGGATGATTGAGAGAATCCTATCTCTACAGACTTTGGATGGGGGTAGGAGACAGGAGCTATCTCGTCTTGCGACAGGCAGGTGGACAGAGTATCACTCTGCATTAGAGGCTACTGCATTTGTGGTGGATCCAGAATTTCAAGGCAAAGGACAAGAGACAGATGCAGAGGTTATGCAGGGTTGGGAGGATATCTTGAGGAAGCTTGTACCCAGTGCAGATGATAGGAGGAGGGTTCGTGAAGACCTTTCCTTCAATCAACAAAAGAGAGGCCTCTTCGCTTTGCAGGATGCACAAAATGATAGGTTCAAGATATCCAGTGCACGATGGTGGGAGGATTATGGGGCAGATACACCATTGCTGCAAAGATTGGCCATTCGAGTGCTTAGCCAGGGTGCTAGCTCCTCGCCATGTGAGCGCTTATGGAGCAGTTTTGGGAACATTGCAAGCAAGAAGAGGAACAGGCTTGGTGTCCAGAAGGCAAATGACCTTGTATTTGTTAATGCAAACTTGCGTTTGCTTAACAAGTTCAGGGCTGAGTGTACTCCAGAGCCATTTATTGGATTTTGCCTTGATCTTGATGACAGTGATGGTGAGGATCAGCCAGAGGGAGAGGATGATGTGGAGCAGCATGAGGATGAGCAGATTGAGGGACAGCCTGGACAGGAGGATGAGATCCCACTTGTTGATGACTAGTCTTTGACTCACCGGTTAAATTGGCCCTTGAGGCTAGTTTTGTACTTGTCATGTGATGTACTTTCTTTTTCAGTTTCTATATATCCACATGCGATGTACTTTCTTTTTCAGTTTCTATTTGGAGTCTGGACTCTGGACTCTTCAAATTTTTAATGTTTAAGACTTTAAAGTTTAATCTTGGATATTTTAAATGTTTTGTCATTTTATGTCATATGCTGACATGTCATATGACGTGGCGTTCCTCGACGTTCCCGATCCGCTTCCGTTCCCGTTCCCACTCCTGTTCCAGCATCCGACGTTCCCGGAACGTTCCCGTTCCGTGGTAACTATGGTACTGTTTGCAGGAGCACTCTAGCTCCCCCTGTTTGTTTTCCTTTTCTAGGTCCTCAATGGCGTTGAAGTGTTTTATGTGCGAGTGTTTGTTTCACCGCCCGTCAGATTTCTGAAGGCCGGTTTCAGTGTATGCGTGTGCGCCTGTGTTTAAGTGTTGGTGTGTGTGTGTTTACACCAGATTGACAAGCAATTGTATGACGTGTTTTTCCACTGCTTTTAGATTTACATTCTTGAGAGGAGTCCTCTTCTAGGGCTTCCCTCTGTAATGTAAATGATCAGTGATTTCACAAAAAAAAAAAGTGTGTGTGTGTGTGTTGTGTGTATGGTTAGGTAGGGTGTGTGTTCTAGTGTGTTAGCCCTTTAGGGTGTGGGTGTAGGTGAGGGGGTGTGTGCTCGAGCTTCATCCTTGCTTCCATTGGGTTTGTTGTCCCTCAGCTTCTCCCTCGTCAAGTGTAGGTGTAGGTGTGTGTGTATCTTTTGCGGGGCCTTCCGCCAGCAGCTTCTCCATCCCCTCCCCCTTGCCTTCCTCCTCACCAGCAGACACGGGTGGTGTCTTTAGATCCTCCACAAAGGGACTCTGCCCAAGTCCCCTCGCCCACTCCCTCTAAGGCGCTTGCAAGCCACTTCGATGGCGTGCAAGGTTGTCAACAGCCGCCCAGGCAGAGCCCACTTGCTTGTTGAGGTGGGCAAGATCGTGGATGTCCAGATCCTAGGATGAGGATTTTATCAGACAGAGTTTGAAGCCTCGACATGGCGTCCAGAGTGCTACAGTGGAGTCCTTCGACCCTCTACGCATCTCGGGCGTACTTCAACCCTGGCGCCGTGGGTTTGGTCCTGCGACAACCACAATGGAGGAGAAGACCGGTTTTCCGGTATCAGTTTGCTTCCGAGGTCTGAAGAGGGAGTATCTTCACCTCTTGCCACAAATAGGAGGGGCTTTCGGGATCGTCCTCGAGTCCCCCCACACCTCAGCTTCAGTAGCCACTAAGGCGGTGGGTCTTCCCTGGGTGGTACAGGTGATAGTGCCACATCCCTCGACATTACTAAAGGAGATTTTACTCCCCACTATTACAGGGGGATGGATACACCAGAGAGTAGAGTTCTTGGGCCTCCCGAAACAGTGGTTTATTTGCCGCAAGACTGGCCATCTTGTGAAGGCATGCCCCAAGTGTCGACCACTTAGGCATCACGGTTTAGGCATACGCAATACGCTTTAGTCACTACACTTTAGGCACAACGCATCAGGCATCACACATTAGCGCATAGGCATTAGGCATCACACTCTAGGCATATGCTTTAGTGCGTAACACTTTAGGCAGTAGTGCATTACTATAACGTTTTAGGCACAGATACAACGCATAACACATATTACTTTAGGCATAACACTTTAGGTATAACGCTCTAGGCATTACGCTTTAGGCATAATGCATTACGCATATGCAATAGTGCATACGCATAACGCTTAACGCATTAGCATAACGCCTTGCTTGTTCAACTTTCTTAGAGAGGGCTTGAGTCATTTGGACCTACCGATAAAATTTTAAAGACCAAAGACAATCCATGTATTCATAGAAATAAATAAGGTTGCACACAAGTTTTCCCAAATATCGCCTCGTGGTAAGAGGATACCAAGGCTCGGAGCCTTTTGTATTCTTCTTTCTAATCTACGCAATTAATCTTTGATCCTTCTCGGGCAAAGCCTCTAAGTAATCTTCATAGCTTGCCGCACAAATGTTTGCACAGTTGATGATCTCATCCCTAAGGCGTGTGACCACAAGTGCATGGGTATTCATGCTAAAAACAAACTTTTCCATTAAAATCTAATCTACAAGCAAACAAAATCATGCTGTTCAAATACCATGACATAATAAAATAGAAGAACTCTCTATTTTAGACACACACACACACACACACACACACTCTAATTTAACACATATACACACACTAATTAGACTCATACACTCTCTATTTTGAAAACACACACACACACACTCTAATTTGACACATATACACACACTAATTAGACTCATACACTATTTTGAAAACACACACACACACTCTAATTCGACACATATACACACTCTAATTAGCCTCATACACTCTCTATTTTAAACACACATTCTAATTTAGTGCATATACACACTAATTAGAGACACACACTCTCTATTTTAAAAACACACACACACATTCTCTCTCTCTCTCTCTCTCTCTCTCTCTCTCTCTCTATTTTAAAGACAATGTTAATTCACTTACAGATTCATCCGTTGTAGTAGACAAGTGAGCAATGCAATCTCTGGGACTCTAGGTGGGTCAATCACAGTGCATAGAACTCTATAATGTTTGTCCTTTGTTTTAGAGAACCTTTCTTTTATTGTGGATTGCCATGCAACTATCCTGTGATTCCCCTCCCACACATAAAACATTCTATTAGACAACATCTGATACTCCTCCATGTCACTGATCTCGGCTTCGAATTCTTCATGCCTCTTTCGCCATATGGAGTCGCGCTCTGTCATCCTATCTTCAGTCACCCATGTCTCCTCTCTATGGCAAGTCCATAAAGAGACAATGAAAGCTCCCTTTCCCTCATTTGCACCTACATGTATATGTTATGAAAAACGTATGCATGAGCCATGCCTTCGTGCTTTAAAATATGTAAGTGCATTTAACTAAACGAAGTGAAAACTAGAAAATACCAAAACATCTTAACAATCCTCTTTCAAAACATATTCTCTTCTACAAGAATGGGATTTGATATATTGAAGAACATTGGCTTGGTTTGTACAAGGTTGACCGTGCAGTTGACCTAACACAAAACTTTCAAGTTCCCAAGCTGTTTTTGGAGACCCAAGGACAATACCATATTATACGAGTGTAGAGTAAATTAGGGATCAAAATTGTGCAAAGGTTAGACTCATAGACTCCAATAGTATCAACTAAATCAATGATGTCACCATTGTATACATAGTCTTGCGTGCATGTAGCACACGGTAGATACACACTTTGCACATGACATCCACATAGACTGGATTTATCAAGGATCGTAGTATTCTTGATAATATCTTCACATTTTGGGAGGCGGTTTCATTGGCCAGGCTGAGCGGAGAGGAGATGGCTATCTTATTGCTCGACTTCGAGAAGGCCTACGATCATTTGGATTGGGGCTTCTTGGTGGGGAATATTTTGAGGATGGGATTCAAAACTAAGTGGATCAGAGGGATTGCAATGCTCTACTCCACGGTTCATAGCCAGGTATCAATTGCTTGGGACAGTGGAGAGTGATTCACGTTGACTAGATCGATGAGACAGGGTTCCCCGTTGGCACCATTCTTGTTCTTATTCTTTGCATAGGCTATGAGTTGCTATTTGTTAGCCCAAGAGGTCAGACTTCAGGGACTTGGCTTACCCATGGAGGGGAGGAACTTTGGATTTAGAGTTTTTTGACAACCGACTATGTATTTGAGAGGACAAGAGCCCAATCTGGTGAGGTTCCAACAGGCCCTTGATACCTTTTGCTGCGCATCGCGTGCCCAGATTAACTGGCACAAATCATGTGGTTTTTGGATGGGTGACTCCCCTCCCCTGCAGTGGCTACCAAGCCCTTCTTTCAGATGGATGCCGCCAGGCACACAATTCAGATACTTGGGTTTCCAAGTAGGACTTGATCTTTCTCTTGAGTAGTAGATTGCCCCACTTCTTCTGAGCATTCAGAGGAAGCTTCTATTTTGGAGCTCAGCCCACCTCTCTCTCGCAGGGCAGGTGGTAGTGGCTGAGTCAGGTCCTCTTGGCAACTATGTGGTACATCACCTCTTGTTGGATCTTCTCGAGCTCCTATATCAGCTAGGTGCAGTGGCTGATCACGAACTTCTCATGGTCAGCGGGTGATGGTAGGATGGCGTGGGTCAAGGTGGCTTAGCCTATGATTATTCTTCCAGTGTTGCATAGGGGGGGCTTGGCATTGTGGATCCTGCTTGTGAGAGTAGAGCCGTGCTAGGCAAGCTCATTGTTTGTGCTTACTCCCAGGCGCAGAGCCTTGAAAGAGTTGTTGCATCATAGGATGGCGAGGATTCCAGTGACGGGTGGCCGTGGCTTCTTGAGTGTCATGTGCACAATGTGTATCTACCGTGTGCTACACTCAGGAAGCTTGGAGCTAGGCAGGCAGATTGACGAGCTGAGTTAGGGATAAACTAACGGGCGGGCACCCAAGTATGGACGGGCGGGCGCTCAAGTGTGGACGCCCGATGACCGGCCAAGAGCCTATAAAAGGGTGGCCAAGGTTAGTCATGAGTCATATAGAGTCTCGCGAGATTTGTGAGAGCTCTATGATGGAGAAGGTGGTCTAGTAGGGTTGATTTGTTTTGCAAGAAGAAGGCTAGATTTGTGCTTGTGCAGTCGCATGCACTGTGGAGAGAAAACATAGAAAAAAAAGCATGTTCGTTTTTTTTACGAGAAAGAGAGCGCGAAAGAAGCGCTTGCTGGATATGCGCAGTCGGGTGTGCTGGTCGCGTGCTGCAGGTGCAGACGTTTAAGCTGAAGGCGCAGGCTAGGTTGGCGTAGGCAGGCGACCATGCCTACGCAGGCAGGCGCGTATGCCTACGTATGCAGGTGCCCAGGCCATGCTGGTTGGAGCCTAGGCCTACGAAGGCAGGCGCCCAGGCCAGGCCTACGCAGGCAACCATGCGTCGGCGGCTAAGTCTAGGCGCAGGTTGGCGCAGACAGCCACGAACACCTGCACGAAGGGCGGCGCCGGCAGCCCTAAATCCAGGAGGGGAGCGAAAAAAAAAACAGTAAAAGCATTCCGCAGATTTGGGTTGCTTTCTTTTTTTTTGTTTAAATTTTTTTTAAAAGAGTTTAAAGACCCCCCTCTAAGGTTTTTTTTTTAAGAAAGCAGAATATATATATATATAAACTCAGAAGCAAAAGCTCAAGTTGCTTTTAGGGAACGTTATATAAATCCCTTAAGTGGGCTTATTTGCACACATCTCTCAAGTTTTGAAGCTCTCAAGCTCTCAAGTTCCCTCGCACTTTTATTGTGCAAAGATCGAAATTTCCCTCCGCTTGCCCTCTTTAAGATGTCGACCCAAGAATCGGAGTTGGAGCCCCTTGTCGAACGCGAAGGCTTGCCGGCTACGGAAGATACTGATGCCGATCTTTTTGACGATTATGTGTCAAAATCTGATTTCCAAGAGTTCAAAGTAGCTCTCGAAGCTTCTTCTTCAGAACGTCAGGCACAAATCGCCGCCCAGATGCAAGCTTTGCAGAACTCCATCTCTCTCTTGACCGCTATCCTCTCTACTCTTTCGGGTATGGATACCTTGGCCTCTGCTTTAGGCCCCAACATTACTCCGGAACCGTTCGCGGGCGAGCAAAAACAGCGTACCAAGGAGATCGTGGACACATGGCTACATAAGTGGCGGGTCCATTTTCAGTTTCATCCATATGATGATGGAAAAAAGATCCAGTTTAGCAGCAGGTTTCCTCTCAGGCAAAGCTTTGCTTTGGTGGAAGGAACTCAACCCTAAGCCAACAACTTGGGCACAATTCGAAGACGTCTTCAAGAAGGAATTCCTCAAGAAAGAGGATGATTATGATGTTGCCCGGTTTACCGCTTTGACCATGATCTCGCAGCACCTCACTTATGAGATCTACCTCCAGAAGTTTAGGGACTTGCAGATGAAAGCTACAAAGATGGATCCCACTACTCTTTTGGGGTTCTTCGTAGCTGGTTTACCAGACTCATACCGTTTACAGGTTAAAAATAACAAATTCAAAACATTGGACGAGGCCATTCATTCAGCTCGTATCTATGATGATACAATGGTCTCTTCCAAGTCTAAACCCGTTTACCGAGCAAGGGAACAAGCTCAAAAGAAAGTTCTCCGCACCTATGGCTAACACGACTGAAGAAAAGTCTTCGGACCAACCTTCGAAGATTTCAAGTTCGACACCAGCGAAGAAGAAACGACTCCTTAAGGCTTTAAAGCTCAAGAAGGAGGGATGTTGTTTTATCTACGAAGAAAAAGGACACATGCATAACGAGTGTCCGAAGCAAAAGGGTACAAAAATCAACGCGGGACCCAAGCCAAAGGCAGCTAACCAGTTGTCTTTGACAGGTACGTCAGTTACTGTACTTTCTCGCCCTAGTACATGTTCTGATTATTTGTTCAACTCTAAAGTTTTTGGCTTGCATGATCTTCCCGAGTTTATGGAGAAGTGAATGGCCATAGAATTCACATTCTTCTAGATCCTGGCAGCTTACATAACTTTGTTAACTACAAACTTGTGCAGAAATCGAGTCTTGATGTGACACCCAGCGATCATACCTATGAGGTACGCTTACGTGCGGGAAGGCAAGTATGGGATCAAAAGGTAGAGATGCTTCCAATCCAGATTCAGGACTACAAAGATACTCTGGAATGCTATATTATGCACCTAGAAAATGTAGACTTGTTATTAGGGATTGAGTGGTTTAAGACTCTTCAAGTCCAGATAGATTGGTCTAGTCATATTTTTTCTTTTTAACATAGGAACACCCAGTATAGTATTTTAGGTGATTGTATACATCCCTCTCAAGGACCTCTTGTAAATACAGTTGATTTTGGAAATATAATGGATTCTTCTTTGTATACCGCTTTCCATTGTGTATTGATTCCACTTTCTTCATTTCTTATACCTTTCATGGATGTCAATGAATTAAGTGTGTTTGAAAGAAAAGAATTACAAAAGATACTTGATTCGTTTCAAGATGTATTTCCTAAGCAACTGCCATCGGGTTTACTACCTGAAAGGGTAGTAGATCATCGTATCGACTTGATCCTTGGTGCTCATCTTGTCAGTATTCCACCTTACAGGATGAGCCAAGCTGAGGAAGATGAGTTGGCTAAACAACTCGAAGATTATTTGAGGATGGGCCAGATCCGTCCAAGTAAATCACCTTGGGGTGTACCTGTGTTGCTTAGGAGAAAGAATGACAACACCTGGAGAGTGTGTATAGATTACAAGAGATTGAATAAGCTGACAATTAAGAACCGTTATCCTCTCCCTAGATTGGATGACCTGATTGACCGGTTAGCAGAAGCGAAATATTTCACGAAGATAGATTTACGTACTGGCTATCACCAGATACGTATTCATGAAAGGCATGTCGAAAGAACTATCTTTTGGACTAGGTATGGCCATTACGAGTTTCTCGTATTACCTTTTGGGTTAACCAATGCTCCAGCTACTTTCCAGCAAATGATGAAGGATCTTTTTCGTGAATATTTGGGAAAATTTATGGTGGTGTTCCTGGATAATATTTTGATATATAGTCGTACTCTTGAGGATCATGTTAGACACCTCACGATTGTCTTATCTATTTTAAGACAAAATTGACTATATGCTAAATTAAGTAAATGTGAGTTCTTTATGACAGAAATCATTTACTTGGGACACAAGATCACTAGAGATGGATTGAGCATTGACTATGACCGAGTTCAGAAGGTTCTTGATTGGCCTATACCGCGAACAGTGAAACAACTTTGTTCTTTTCTCGGTTTTGTTATTTTTATTCGGAAATCTGTGCGGGAGTACTCTCAGCTCACACTACCGATGACCGACTTATTGAAAGGTCGTGGACGTAAGTCAAATCAGCCTATCACTTGGAATAACGATTTAGATATGGCCTTCAGACGTTTGAAAGATAAAGTCAAGAAAGGGTCCATGAATAGTGCTGCAGATGCGCTTAGTCGAATTCGAGAGGTGAATACTTTGTCGTTCACCGAGATTTCTACTGACTTATTTGTCATGGAGAGGGCTTTGCAGGACTGATAGTTATCTTGGTCCATTTTGGCAGTAGATCCAGGATGGGAGCTCATTGATTGACCAAGACTCAATGACTGAACAGCCTACCATTCAGGCTGCAGGAGGCCAGTGGATGATTCGGAATGGTTTACTATTCCGTAATGACAAAATTTATGTACCACAGAATCCGGACATTCGGTCCAAGATTCTTAAGGAGTGTCACGACGCCTCTTCTGTTGGACACCATGGGGTACACAGAACGCTATCGTTAGTGAAACACACTTTTTATTGGCCAAAGATGAAAGGGTATGTAGAAGATTATGTTCTCTAGTGTCAAATTTGTCAAGCAAATAAAGCTGAACGCTTTAGACGGACTGGGTTGTTGCATCCTTTGCAAATCCCAAGTAATAAATGGGAAAGTATTTCCAGGGATTTTATTCTGGATTGCCAAGAACACATCAAGGCCACGATTCTATTTGGGTTGTGGTAGATCGCTTGACAAAAATGGCTAGATTTTTACTGACCCGAAAGAGTGTTACAGTTACGTAATTAGCACGGTAGTTTATCGAGCAATTGTTTAGACTGTACGGGTTACCGCAGGACATAGTCAGTGATAGGGACTTTAAGTTAACGAGTGATTTTTGGAAACTTGTTTTTTTGAATTTGAGTTCCTCATATCATCCTCAATTTGATGGCCAGATTGAAAGAGTGAATCAGATTTTGGAGGATATGCTTCGGGCATATGTATCTAAAAGACAGAGTTCATGGGAGGAATATCTTCCTATGTTAGAATTTACTTATAACAATACTAAGCATACGAGTACAGGTTTTAGTCCTTTCATGCTTATGTATGGTTTTCAATCTAGATCACTTGTTACAGTAGGATTCTCAGGACTTCAGCATGATGCAGCACGTAATTTTTTGCAAGATATGCAAGAAATGTTAAAAGTTACGAAGGAATCTATTAGAAGTGCTCTAGACCGAGACAGATTTTATTCTAATAGACATCGTTCACCCAGAGAGTTCTCTGAAGTAAGGTGGTGTATTTGCGAGTTCCTAAAGATTCCGAGACTTAACAGACAGGTCGATCTCCGAAATTATCCCCTAGATACTGTGGACCATTTCGTATTACATGATTGGTTCAGTTGCATATGAATTGGATTTGCCTTCTCATGTGAAAGTTCATCTCGTATTTCATGTCAGTAGACTTAAGGAAATACTGGGTGGAACAGACCAGTTAGTTACTCCTCAAGAAATCATAGATGTCGAGGACATGACATTTGTTCCACACGAACCTGAAAAGATTCTTGGATTTCGTGAAAGAAGATTGCGTAATACGCTTATCAGGGAATACAAGATCAAGTGGAAGGATCGTGTTGAGGAGGACGCTACATGGGAGACATTGGCTACTCTTCAGAGAGATTACCCTGGCTTTTTAGTGAGCTCAGGAGTGAGCTATTAGAGGAAGGGGAGTATGTGATGTGCACAGTGTGTATCTACCGTGTAATACACGCACACAAGACTAGCTTCGAGGTTTGGGGAAGCTTGGGGCTAGGCAGGCAGATTGACGAGCTGAGTTAGGGATAGACTAACGGGCGGGCACCCAAGTATGGACGGGCGGGCGCTCAAGTGTGGACGCCCGATGACCGGCCAAGAGCCTATAAAAGGGTGGCCAAGGTTAGTCATTAGTCATATAGAGTCTCGCGAGATTTGTGAGAGCTCTATGGTCTAGAGCCTGGATCTAGTGCAGACATGCACCTGCTTTACATAGCGGAGGCCGGCAGAAATCTCGAGGCCCGCGAGGGTAGCTTCGTGGCGGTATGGGACGTCGCGAGGTAGAGATTGGTCGGTACGTCAACCTAGCTAGCTCAGCTTGTGGCTCGGTGGGGACATCCAAGATTGTGGGCTTGCCCACGGCTGTCATGGTTGGGAGGTGAGTCAGTCCTGCACCCCCTTCTTGTTTATTTGTTTGTTTGCAGGTTTCAAGTCTCGTAACAGGAGCGTTCTACGAGGAGATCTAGTGGGGATTTGACACTAAGACTAGATGGATATTTTCAGAGATGCACAGGCTTGACATGAGCAAGAGATGTGAGAATCGTTTTTCTTGCAGCATATCGAGGGCCTGGGAGTAGCTCAGGCCAGCCCTAATTCAGATCCCCCCTCTTGCATAGAGGAGCATCTTCACCAGCCCATGGTCTAGAACCCACAGATCCAGACTCAGAGGGGGCATATGGTAGGCTCTCGGTCCCATGTCTCACGAGGAGGGGATGTTGTAGGGCCTGTGAGGAGCTGAGGACACTGGCTTGAGTTTCAGAGTCTTCTGCAAGAGATTAAGACAGAGAGGCTTGCAGAGTTACGGAGCAGCACAGATTGGCTGTAGTCTGTTGAGGCGGCAACTCCATCTTGGATGGGAGCTTTTATGCGGCGACATGAGCTTATCATTGTAGTCTGAGGATGCAAGGAGGACTAGGATTGCCTATTTTTTGATGTTGGCCCTGATGGAGAGGGTGCAAACAGAGTCTTACATTGTGGTGGAGTGCAGTTTTCAGAGGATCAGAGTGGTGAGGGTGCACAATAGAGAGTGGCAGGTGGACGCGTTCCCGAGCGAGGTGCTTCATGGTGCCTGTGGGCTTGGGAGCGGCACCCTCTAGCTTGCTTGCCATGGGACCCTCATGAGTGGCAGTGGCGGGATTCCTTTATTGCCCCTAATAGCCCTAGGATTCCCTTCTTCTAGTATACAGCTAGACCGGGGCACCACATATAGACGAAACGTCTAGGGCACTCTAGCGGCAGCAGAGCACTGGTAGTGCATGAGAGTTTTGACTGATTTCTAGAGATGGCTTTGGGGAGCTCACGGCCCCAAAGTGCATCGATTCTGGGCATCCTAGTGAGACCCAATGCCACTATCTTTGGGATTGGCCCGAGGCTTAGCAGATTTGGATGAGGATTCTATGCTCGATGGTTGGCTTAGAGGAGCGCCAGATCTACACCTGGGGTTCTATCGCTTGGTTAGGCCTTGCCATGGGATACGAGACAGAGGTGACCAGCCAGACCATTATTACACAAAGAGGTAGGACCAACTTGGCTCTATTGCCAGATTACTCAGCCCAGTCGAGGGACAGAGATCGTTGTCTATGGTGGTAGATAATTGCAGCATGGCAATGTAGTTTGTATGGCGGGCCTGGTGCTTCATGATACCACCTGCGGAGACCATTTGGGACTTCTGGGCAGAGCTCATTTATACTCTATGAGGTCAGTTCGATCGACTACAAGGGAGCTAAGATAGCATGTGGCAGAGGAAGGAGGCATTCATTGGCCTCTAGAGGGAGGGCCCCTTCTTCTCTCAGGCATAGGGATCAGTGCACTAGCACTACCAACCACTTGTATGGCTTTTCTCCCCCTATTATATGATTCAGTCTGGAGTGAGGGTGGGTGAGTTTCTTTCTTGGGGCACATCCTCCCCTATTTTATTTTATGTACCCATGTCATGCAATATCAGAACCCATCATGCCATATATCAACGGAAAGCTCTCAAGGAGTAGGTTCTAAATATTCAACCTCTGACAAGTTTGGAGATCGTTTGCAAAAATTTTACCATGCCCCCACTTTTTGAAGGAATATTCCCATGGAAAATCCTTAGGGGGACCTTTTGAGACCCCAAATCTCCCCTAATGGATAGCTTCTAATTTACCTCCATAGGTGTGCTAACTAGCTTATATTATGTAATGCCAAAAGCCTTCAAAAATTTTCAAGAAGATTTTGGTTACAAAATAGAGATTTTACTTGTGTGCTGCCAGACTTCAACCCCCCAACAAAAGTACAGAAGGTTCAAGTCTTTTTTATCTTAAACGGGTCTCAAACCTGGATCCCATCCTTTCGCATGTTTGTTGGATTAAATCTTCATGATCACTGGTGCTGACCAAATTATCTACATAGAAGACAATTATCACATACATGTCAAGATTATTGAAAGACCTATTTATCATATGGCCTCATGACCTTATAGCTCGTTTCAACCCATATAATTCTTTAATGAGCTTGCAGACCTTATTTATTGAATTGGGAAGCTAAGCCCTATCAGCTAAGTGACATATACCTTCTCCTTAAGGTTTCCATGCAAGAACACCAATTTTCTGCTATCATACTCTGACTGCATTGTCACCTTCCAACTTTGGATTAGCTAAAGCTTCTTCCAAAGTGGTTGGTCCTTTACAAAACCCATTATCTCACCTACCAAGCCCATGTTGACAATGTGTTCTAAAGCCCTTCTTTGATCTTCTATCCTCCTCAAATGACAATTTTCATATGGTAAAGTGTGTGGTTCTTCAAGCAAAGGATTGTGATTGTCAAAGAAATATCGAGCCCACATTGGAAGTGGCTTTCCTTGTTGTGTTTCAACAGGGTGGAATAGATTTTTGAGTCTCCATTGTCATGAACTCCTCCTCCTTCAACTCAACTCTTTACCCAGTTTCTGGGTCTAAATTTTTGGCTGATGAAAAAGTGGATGGACCTATCTCCTGCGATGGTGTGGATGCTCCACAAATACCACTTCTAGATTGGTCACCATCTTCTTTACCTTTGAATTGTAGAGCCAATATGCCTTTGATTCTTTATTCTATCCAACAAATATACACTTTTTGCTTTGGGCATCTGAGTGTATTCTAGTGGAATCTGGAACGTGCATAACAGTCACATCCAAAAGTTTTGAAATGCAACACCCAAATCGGCTTCAAGAGGTTTGATGCCTCTGGGGAACCTTCTTATAGCTTTGATTGAGGATGTGACATCCTGTAGAGAGAGAAACTGTATGAATGAGAGAGAGAGAGGGTGTGTGTGTGTGTGAGAGAGAGAGAGTGTGTCAAAGAGAGAGTGTGTTAGTGTGAGTGAGAGGGTGAGAGAGAGAGAGAGAGAGAGAGAGAGAGAGTGTGTGTGTGTGTGTGAGGGAGTGAGTGTGTGTGCGAAAGAGAGAGAGAGAGAGAGAGAGCGTGTCTATGTGAGAGAGAGAGAGAGAGAGTGTCTGTGTGTGTTAAGAGAGAGTATGTGTGTGTGTGTGTGTGTGTGTGTGTGTGGGAGACTATGTGTGTGAGGGAGAGAGAGAGAGAGGGTGTGTGTGAGAGTGCGTGCGTGTGTGTGTGTACGAGAGATAGTGTGTGTGTGACAAAGAGTGAGAGAGAGAGTGGAATATATATGTATATATATATATATATATATATATATATATATATATATATATATAGATATAGATATATAGATATATATATATAAGGCACTGGTGGGAAGTGTGGAACTGCCAACGTGGAGCCCATGAAGGCTACACCAGTTCTACCCAGTAAGAAGAAGAGTACTAGTAAAACATACTGGCAGGAGAAGGTAAGGAAGGGCAGTAAGGAAAATCTGAAGCAGTCTCCAAATTATCAAGGGAAGGAGAGAAGCAGCAGAAATGAAGGTGCTGACCAGCTTCTCTACCTGCCAGTAGGGAAGAGAAGAAGAGCAACCAGAGCAATGAAAGCAGTGACTCTGAGGGATCTCTTCAGAAGAACACAAGGAGGCAGAAAACGAAATGGTCACCAGAGGAAAGCTATGATGATAGCTCTGAGACCAGTTCAGACAGTAATGATGAAGCAGAGACAGAGCAGGTATACTCTCAGGTATGCCAAAGAATAGAACAACTCACTTGGGAGTTGAACCAGCTGAGGAAAGCACTACCATGATGCGATGCATTCATCTACAATCGCAAGTTGGAAAAGGAGAAGCAAAAAGCAGTCTTAGCAGCAAGTATGGAGGAAGTCAAAGATGACCAAGTACCAGTAATAACATTAAACTGTAAGGTCAGAAAGCATTGGAAACAGCTGGATGGAGTAATGACTGATGGAGGTGCTGGTGTAAACATTATGAGTGAACATACCAGGAAACTACTGGCGATCAATGAGGTCAAAGAAGCTCCATTCAGAGTGAGGATGGCTGATCAAAGGGTAGTACAACCTTTGGGGCTGGTGGAAAGAATACCACTAAAGGTGGGTGGAGCACGGTTCACAGCCAGTTTTCTCATACTGGATGTGGGAGACTCCTACTCCATGCTCCTAGGGCGGCCCTTTTTGAAAGCTGCAGGTGTCATACATGACTATCGAAAGGGTATCATCACTGTTGAGCATAAAGGAAGGAAAATTGAAATATCAACAAATGGTACCAAGCCATTGAATGAAGGAGTGAAACTAGAATTCATCTACCAGAAACAAACCACCTGAGAGATTGAAACAATGTTAGCTTCAATGAATATCTTTCCAGTTGGGGAGATTGATCTCAATGCAGTATTAGCTGACATTGAAAAGGCAGAGGAACAGTCCAAACTCTTCCCTAAGATGTTCTAGGAAGATAATGTGGGAGAGTGACCAGTATGTCTCACTGGTAGGGATGTACCAGTAGAGAATACTGTCAGTACAAATGGTAGTAGCAGCCTTAAGTCAGGATAAAGCTGAGCAAATCTGGGTAGTACCTGATGATCAAGAAATAGAGGAATGGAACTTGGGCACCAGTGAAGACCCGAAACCAACAAGTATCTGGATCAATCATTCAAAGAGAAAGTCAAAGCCCTGTTCCAGGAATATAAGGATGTTTTTGCTTGGGATCACAAAGACTCAAAAGGGGTGGATCCAAAAGTATGTCAGCACAAAATTCCTCTTAAACCTGATGCCAGACAAAGGTACAGAATGAATCCAAACTATGCAGAAAAGGTTAAGGAAGAAATTGACAATTTGCTCAAGGCAGGGTTCATTGCTGAGGTAGAGAGCAGTGACTGGCTCTTTCCTATAGTGGTTGTGCCTAAGAAAAAAGGGAAGTTACGGGTATGTGTTGATTACAGGAAACTCAATGCCCAAACTATCAAAGACCCATTTCCACTGCCCTTTACTGATATAATGCTGGATCAAGTAGCCGGGTATGAAATGTACAGTTTTATGGATGGCTACAGTGGCTACAATCAACTAAAGATTGCTCCTGAAGATAGAGAGAAGACTACTTTTATCATTGAATGGGGAGCATTCATGTATATTGTAATGCCTTTTGGTCTGTGCAACGCCCTAGCAACTTTTCAAAGATGTATGATGGAAATATTTGGTGACTTCTTACATCAGATTTTAGCCATATTCGTTGATGATTTTACAGTATACTCCAGTGAGGCCATGCACCTGGTATATCTCAGAATGGTCTTTCAAAGATGCAGAGAAAAGCGCATTTGCCTCAACCCCTTCAAATGCATATTTTGTGTTTGGAAAGGCCAACTACTGGGGCATGTGGTCTCCAAGGCAAGCATAGAAATGGCCCATGATAAGGTCAAAACAATACTGGATCCAAAGATTCCTGCCAGTCCTATTGAGGTGAGTTCATTCCTGGGGTACACCAATTTTTACAGGAGGTTTGTTGATAAATTTGCTACTACTGCTACACCTTTGTATGAGCTCACACAGAAAGATGTAAAGTATCAATGGTCTGGTGAATGTGAAGAGGCATTCCAAAGCCTAACGAAGGTCATAGCCAGTGAGCTCATTTTGCGACAACCCAACTGGGACATCATATTTCATGTGCATGTTGATGCATCAGGACTGGCCATGGGGGCAATTTTAGCACAGCCTGATGGTCGCACTGATTATCCAGTTTATTTCGCCAGTCGACGTTTTAGCAAAACAGGAAAGGGTTACTCCACTACTGAAAGGGAGGCTTTGGGAATGGTTTTCAGTGTGCTACAAAATTTCGCCATTATCTACTGGGCAGGCCATTTCACTTCTATGTTGACCATCAAGCTTTATTATATCTCATCAACAAGGTGGTCATTCAAGGGCGGCTACTACGATGGATGCTTCTACTCCAGGAGTTTGAGTTTAAAATTTTTCATAAACCAGGAAAAACACACTGTGGAGACTCTCAAGCCATTCGCGAATGAACCAGTAGATGCTGAGCTTTTCACCATCGAGCACCAGGAGAATGAGGATCCTGAATGGTTTGACTTGAAGCAGTATTTGAGTACTGGCTCAATGCCTCCAGAATCAACCACCAATGAGAGGAGAGCATTAATCATCAAGTCTACCAAATTCACATTAATTCAAGGAGAGCTGTATAAATTAGGCATTGATGGAGTATTCGCAGATGTGTATCTCGAACAGCAAGACAAACCATTATACTGGAAGCACATGCAGGAGAGGCAGGAGGACACTTCTCCAGTACAACTACCGGTAAGAAGGTACTGCAAGCAGGCCTTTGGTGGGAAACATTGATGCAGGATGTTTATAAATTTTGCAAATGCTGCGATATCTGCCAGCGTATTGGAAGGCCAGTACCATCAGACATGATGCCTCTAACAAATGTTGTGCCACTGGAAGTATTTATGAAATGGGGTTTGGATTTCATGGGCCCGATCAAGAAAGGAACTCAAAGGAAAAATAAGTATATTCTGGTAGCTACTGATTATGTCAGTAAATGGGTCGAAACAAAGGCTTTGCCTAACAACACAGCAAAGTCTACTGCTTGGTTCATTTGTGTGCATATAATAGCTCAATTTGGCTGTCCTTTGGAGATAGTCAGTGATCAAGGCACACACTTCCTCAATGACACCATCAAAGCTTTAAATGAAGAATTTATGATAAAGCATAGGAAGTCAACCCCATACTATCCACGTTGAAATGGCCAAGTTGAAAGCACTAACAAAACTTTGAAAGGCATTCTCACCAAGATTGTGCATCAGGAACCACATGACTTGGATCTCAAGTTACAAGTAGCACTATGGGCATACAGAACTGCTTTTAAGGTCACCACCAGTATGACACCATTCAAACTGGTGTAAGGCACAGAAGAAGTGGTTCCTATGGATTTCATGATTCCAAGTTTGAGAATTGCTGTAGAGCACAATATGGATTATAATGGCACCTTAAGGAAAAGGTTGGAGAATTTGTTTACACTGGAGGAAACCAGGCAGCGGGCAATTTGGGAGCAGAAGGTTGTGCAACAGAGAAGGAAGCACTGGCATGATCAAAATATTAAGCCAAGGCCATTCAAGAAGGGTGACTTAGTATTACTGTATCAATCCAGACTGGGGCCAAAGAAACCAAATTTGAAAATAGCATGGTATGGACCATACCAAGTTGAATGGGCTTACACAAATGGCAGTGTTAAGCTTAAAGATTTGGCTGGCCGAAGTCTCCCATGATTTTTCAATGCTTCCAAGATCAAACTGTATGAAGGCACCAGTACACTACCAGTAATGCGAATGCAAACTGTTCCTGCAGTACCAGTTGAAGAGGCAGTGATGATACTACTGTCAGAATACACAGCGGAGATGATGACCAGATCTGGGAACACAAGAGTAAAATGCAGTGTAGAAAATCACAGCACAAGAGAGAGAGAGAGATAGAGGCGTGTAACTCTGCTCTATATACACAAGAAGACCCCGAGTATGATACAAAATGGAATGGGGGCCATGGGGCCATTTTATATGGCCCCAAATACCCAGTCGGCCTGTGCTAAAGGCAGCTGACTGGCCCTGAACCTCCACGACGAGCAAATACAGCCAGTCGGCCAGCTGTTAGCAGTCGGCCATCAGAGATATGGAGTCGTGGACCAGTACCATCAGTCGGCCAGCACATGGGCCCTCTTGCCAACCCTGGGAAGCCACCCAAGCCATAGAAAAAATAGGGAAAAATGGGGGAAAAATACGGAGAGTGGGGAAAAATGAGAAAACGCCTCATAAGGGCGGGCACACCACAACAAAGGCCCTGGTGTCTAAAAATATACAGGAGATGACTTCTAACACTCCCTTTCAGCTCCTGTCTGTGAAACCAACCATAGGGAGCTGGGGTGCCGCCTGAGCAAATCCTGAGATAGCGACTTTGTGAAGAGGTCCACCGTACTGTCCTCTGTCGAACAGAACTCTAGCAAGATGTCATCAGCAACGATCTGTTCACGAACAAAGTGCCTCTGGATGACCATGGGTTCCTCCAGTGAAAGCCCAATCCTGCAATGCAACCTCTGTAACCTTACCACCTCACGAGCAGCATCACAAGCAGCCTGATACTCTGCCTCTGTCCTCGACAAGGCAAAAGATGAATGCCTCTCTCTGCTATGTAAAACTGCTCCTGGGCCTGAAGTAGATCTCCTTGTGTCCGAATCTCCTTCCCAAACTGAGTCACTCCAACCGTGGAGTCGGACTCCATCCAACAATCCCCCTCGTGTGTACAAGAGTCCATGATCCTTCGCATGCCGCAGAAACCACAGGAAACACAACCTGTCTCCCAAAGAGTCATCCACAACCATGAGCTCAACTGCCTTATCAGGAAGCTCCCGTCCAATCCGGTGTCCATCAACCAAATCAATGAACCATTCTGCTTCTGAGGCAAAGAGGCATCACACTGCTCACAAGGATCAACACCTGTTACGGTGCAAAATCAAGTCCCAGAAACCTGATGAAGACCACGCAAGGCGTTCTGAGACCTGTCACCCACCCCCTTTGAATCCAGAGCCACAAAGCCTGGAGTATGCACCTCCTTCTGCAAGTAATCAACTGCCACCTGCCTGGCTTTCCGAAAGGTCCCCGTGGAGAGAACATCCTCATCTACAGGAGGTTCTTTGTCCCGAATACTACGAGACATTAGAGCATAAGTGACCTGTTCAGTTTCCTGTGACTGACGAACACAAGAACTACCAACATCAGTACTGGAGAGTTCCTGCCATGCCAACTGCTACCATCTACTGGCAAGCTTTCCACCATCTGGTCCCGGAAAGCCTCCACCTGCAGCGTATCCACACTTAAGTGGCCATCACCAGACTGCCACTCATCACAAACCTGAGGACATGGGAGAGAGAGTGCTGAAGGCTTGTAAACTCCATTCTCCACTCCGCCTTCCCAAACTACCTGGCCTGTTGCTTTGTCGCGGAGAGCAACAAAGTGCTCATCAAACTCCACCCGTACGCCAGTCTTGCAAACCTGATGCACTGAGAACAGATGAAAACCAAGTGACGGAACATACAATACTTGGGAGGAATGCTTCCCCCCTCTACCACCATCGGGAACTATCTCCAACCTAAGGAGTCATGTGCCTGGAAGCACCACTATCTAGAATCCACTCCCGAGTATCCGTTGCGGAGAGTCCTCCAATCTCCTCCCTGCCTGAAGAAAATGAAACATCGGTGTCCACCACCTCCAGGTGCACAAAAGCCAGAGTCTTCATGATTGCTGCTGAGGAATCTTCACCCGTCTCGGTCTTTCGCTTGGGACACTGCCTCCAATAGTGGCCTTTCTCGCCACAATCATTACAGTTCCTCTCTGCCTTTAGTTTCTCGCGGTCAGTAACGGACTTCTTCTCAGAAGACTTCTCCGACGAAGCCTTCCCTTTGCCCGTGTTACGGGCTTTCGACCGTTGGCCAGTTAAGGCCTCCGAATCTCCACCCTGAGGAGGGTCGTGAATCGTTCCTCTTGGTCCAAGACCATGGGCACAAGCTTCTCCCACGTGATGGTGCTGAGCCTGCCACTGGTAATCAAAGACGAGTAAAATGCTGAGTACTGAGAGGGCAAGTGCGACAGCAACGTTATGGCCATGTCCTCTGACGATATCTCCTTCCCAGCCTGAAGAACTTCCTGCTGAAGAGCATGCAGCTTGTTAATATGCTCCCGCATCGTCAACGACTTTGTAGGGCTCATAACCGGCATCTGTACTTCCAAGGAAATCCTCTTCATGGGCGATACCCTGTTGTAAAGAGAGGCTAAATGTTGCGATATACTTCTGGCCAACGTCATATGCTTTACATGATTGATTACCTGCGGTGTGCAATTGAGATAGATAAACGAACGGACCCTGGCGTTGACACGATCCCACATCTGTGTCTGAGCCTCCCAGTCCTTTGGGATCGACGGTAACTCCCCTTCCTCTACTTCTGGCCGTGGAACCCAACGACGACGAAATCAGCGAGGTTGTAAGACTCCAGAACAGATTCCATCATAACCTTCCATATGCCGTAGTTGTTTCCGTCCAACTGACGGTCCACCGGGAACGTGGGGAGTGTCGGGATCTTCACATGCCTCTCGGCCATCTCAAATAGATCTGCCATTGCGGGGATGTACTCTGAAAAGGGTGGGTGCGTGGGAACAAAGAAGAACTAACACCTGCAAGTGGGCTCTCTAGCAAATCAGCTCGCCGTCCTCTTGCTTCTCCTCTTCCCAAACAATCCCTAACAGTCCACCAATCAGCAACACAACAGTCCCCCTCTTGCTCACACAAATTCCAAGAACTATCTAGAGCCAGGCTCTGATACCATGTCAGAATACGCAGCGGAGATGATGACCAGATCTGGGAACACGAGTAAAACGCAGTGCAAAAAATCACAGCACAAAAGAGAGAGATAGAGGCGTGTAACTCTGCTCTATATACACAAGAAGATCCCGAGTATGATACAAAATGGAATGGGGGCCATGGGGCCATTTTATATGGCCCCAAATACCCAGTTGGCTTGTGCTAAAGGCAGCCGACTGGCCCTGAACCTCCACGACCAGCAAATACAGCCAGTCGGCCAGCTGTCACAGTCGGCCATCACAGATATGGAGTCGTGGATCAGTACCATCAGTCGGCCAGCACATGGGCCCTCCTGCCAACCCTGGGAAGCCACCCAAGCCATAGAAAAAATAGGGAAAAATGGGGGAACAATACGGAGAGTGGGGAAAAATGAGAAAACACCTCATAAGGGCGGGCACGCCCACAACAAAGGCCCTGGTGTATAAAAATAGACAGGAGATGACTTCTAACAACTGCCACTATGTTTACAATACCACTGGTTGCTTCCATCAGTATTGTTCCACTGGAAGATTCAACAAGAGCCCACCAGTATCAGGAGCAGTGTATCTACTGGAAGCACAGCTGTAGTACTAGCATCAGAGCAGTCTACTGGGAACAACAAAACCACCAGTCAAGGGAAGGCAGGAAAAAGCCAGAGCCAATGCATATAGGGTCACTAAATAGCTTGGGATTTAGCAGCATATAGGGTCACTAAACATTATGGCTAGAGTTAAGACAACAATTAGAAGGATTTTCTCGCATATCAATCAATTACTGAAACTCACGCACTTTCTAATTCTACAGAGAGCTCTAAGTGCCCCTTCCTCTTGCATGCTCACAGCTGATGATGTGTCTCTAGCTCCTTTATCAAATTATGCTTCGCCATCGCCTGCTTCAAGCTTTTCACAACCTTCCTCTGCTCAATCATCTTCTTCATCAGGCTCTTCTTCTTCTCAATCTTCATCTGCATCTGATTCATAGTATCAACCATCAAAGAGCCCTACCCCTAGCATTAACTCTTATTCTTCAATCTCTTCGTTTTCTTTTTCTAAGCTGAGTTCACCTGCAAACCCTAATATGCCTGCATCACACCAATCAGTTTCTTCATTCAAGCAAGCAAGTTTGCCACCAGAGGAGATGTAAGATACAAGCAAGGCTATTGTAGTGGTTCCACCTGTGCAGAGAGCTCCAACAGAGGATACTCAGACATCCTCCTTGGCTGTCAAGAAAATTCAAGCTAAAGCTTTACAGAATAAGGACATTGTGTATGACTGGCCCACACAGTTTATTCTTCAGGGTGCAGAGGCCAATATTGTTAAGCTGTTCAAGCTAGAAAAGTTATATGCAGCTTCTTTGAAAAGACAGGTGACAGATATTGGTAAGGAAGCACTGGTTAATTTTGATAGAACCAGTCAAACTACTGTTATCAAGGACACATAGATTAAGCTTACACCAGAGTTACTGGCAGAAGTCTTCCAGTTGCACCATCATAAGGAAACCACTCCTTATTTCACTACGCAGCGAATTGTAGAAAAACTGGAGGAAGAGCCAGAGGTTACTGCTCAGAGGAAAAAAGCAGTCTCAGGGCATTACCTGCAAGAAGCTACAGTATTCTAAAAGCCCTAGATCTGGATTCCCAAATGCATGCATGTCTCTGAACTGTTGAGACGGGGATGGTCTCAAATCTGGTCTCTGTGAGTTGTCTCCTACTGACATCTCACTTTCCATTTGTGATTGCAGATCGGAGTATGTATCCGAGGACAAGTCCTCGTGGATGGCTTCCAAATTTCCAACCGATCTCGTTCCGCTTCCAAGAGTTGGGACTCTCAAGGCAATTTCGGATTGTGAATCGGCACCCAGATGCCGTCCAGATCTCAAATGCATAAATTTCTTTCAATTTTTCTTTAAGTGCAAAGTGATGAGTGATCTTTTAAGATGTTGCGGTGGGTTGTGTGCTTTTTGGTTGATTTCTATTAGTCGTGTTGTTTCCGAAGGTTAGTTGCAGTTTTAAGTGGTTTTTGGTTGATTTGGGACTGCAAATGTTGTCCAATTGTAATATGCCTTTAGGTATAAGGTGTATGCACTGTATGGAAGAGCTTGGTTCAGTTAGTTCTGTCTTTGCAGGCTCCAGGCGTTTTATATACACACACACACACACACACACACACACACACACACACACACAGACACACACACACACACACACACTTAGGTTCACATTTTCTTTTTTGTGTGTAGGCCTACTTAAGCAGACCACACACACACACATCCACACAGACACACACACACACACACACACACACACTTAGGTTCACATTTTCTTTTTTGTGTGTAGGCCTACTTAAGCAGAAAAATACAGGTGTATACTGGTGTATATTACTACACTAACTACATAAGCATGTCAAATAGCATTAGTATTTCTCCTTCCTGTAGAGCTTTGTAGCTGTGCTGGGCAGACCTTTCATGATGAGTGTTTCTATGCCGACCCAAAATATTACATAGGATAAAATATATATATATCTATATATATATACACATATATATATACATACACATACATATATATATATATATATATATATACATATACATATATATGCAGCATCGACTCTAGTACAACCCAATGATAATCTTGTAGTACCGATTTCCTCCACACCGCACGGTAACGCTCTCGTTGTATCTTGCGTTATGGGTAACCTCCAAAATGGTATGTGCCTAGATAGACTTCTCTCCGCTAATCTTATTATTGACAACTTCAACTCTAGTTCGTAAGGAGAATGCACACGTACAACTTCAAACAACCATGCAAACAGACGTACAAGAAGGTAAGTATCCGAGTTTGTTGACGAGGGATTTCAAAACTCCATGAATTCTCTCTTGGCTGTAGCACAAATGCTAGATATTGAGACAATGGTACACACTAACATGATAGGCTTTGATACCTTAGTGGGCGCAGACTCGTGATGGAAGGTAATATTGAGACAATAATGCTGGGACATGGCTTTCGAATGGTTGGGGGCAATAACGGTGACTGTGCCTTTGCTTGGTGAGTTGGTGGGTGGGCTGTAAGGGTGGGGGTCTCTTGTGGGGATACTGTTGGCGATGTGCTTGATGGACCAGTCTTTTTCTACTTGGGAATCCACACGCAAGTGTTGCCACCACACATCTCATAAGACATGATGCTTACTTACACTTGAGCCTGAATCAATCGAGGCAGATTTTTCATGATAGTGACTGATTGAATTGGAATAATGATTTCAATGTGGAAGGGATCCACATGGCGATCAAAATTCAGCTCACTTTGTAAAGTCAACGCCAACACCTGATGCTGGTTCTTCTAAAACTTGGCCAAAGCTTTTGAGCTTCCGCTTCCGCTATGCACAATGGAGGCCTTGCTAGAGCACCACACTTGCCATACATGACCATAAAAGCATTGCCCAACATGATGCATGCATTTAAATCAATCCAGTGCTCGCTTACCTTGGCCCTACTATACATATCCTGCAATCAATGCATTTCAAGAGACATCATTTCGAGAAGGAAGCTCCTCAACAGTGGAAATTTGTTCGGCTATATATCGCCAATTTGGCTAAAAACACAATTTTAGTCCTAGGAGTTCACATACGATTGCCAAATATATGAGCATTATGTAAAATATATGTAGTTTTGTAGCCAAATTTGTAAGTTCTTATAAATGAGTTTTCTATGTAAAAATTCTCCTCGAATTATAGTTTACTGCAATTCATCGACTATTTAAACTAAAATAGTGTTTAAGAAAGTAATTTTAATTATAATTTGATTACAAACCGCTTTCGTCAACTTTGGTCAAAATTGACATTTTATCACCAAACATTCATGCAAAAAACTTAGGGAATGCCGCAAAAACATATACACTACTCCACAAGCATTCAATGTAGTCTAACAGAGACAACAGTCTACGAAGGGAGCTTTTCAATGCTTGGCATGCGTATCCAGCAATCAATGCATTCCAAGTGCTCATTAAGCATGTCCTCACCTTGCATGCATTCAAATTGGTCCAATGCTTGATCACCTTGGCCCTATAGGCTATTGTACGTATCTTGCGATCAATGCATTCCAAGAGAGAGCATTCCGTGAACGGAGTTCCTCAAGCACGCACATTGCCTTTGCTACATCACCACACTTGGCTACATTTTGAAAAGAATATTGCTCTGCGTTTTACATGCTAAAAGCAAATATCTCCTTGCAACAATTGCATGATACGGATGTCCTCATGCTGCATCACTGGTCTTGCATTTTGTCATGAATTTGTTCCCTATATTGGGCATATTAGTGCTTGCTCCTCTTGGCCTTATTGTGCATATTGTGCAAAGATACTTCATCTTGCAAAGGGAGCCCCTCAAGCATAAATCATAGTCCATGGCCTCATGCTGCATCACTGGTCTTGCATTTTGTCATGAATTTGTTCCCTATATTGGGCATATTAGTGCTTTCTCCTCTTGGCCTTATTGTGCATATTGTGCAAAGATACATCATCTTGCAAAGGGAGCCCCTCAAGCATATATCATAGTCCATGGCCACTAATGATGTTGACCTGAGTATCATGGCCACATGCCCGAATTCATTAACATTAGCATTGCCAACATGTAAGCATTCTATCAGAACTAACAACCATGTAAGTTGCCAACACGACCATTGAGAATCAAGGCTTACTCACATGTGATATTTCAAATTGCCACTACACATCACCATGTGCATCAATCTAATATCTTCCAATGCTACCCAAAGTTGTCATCCACTATTTCATCAAGAGTACTTATGTCATAAATTCAAATGCAAGCACCCCAAGCACAGTAAGGCCACATTTTGCATACACGTTCAACAGATCCTATGCAACCACAATTTGTTTACAATGTCACTAAAAGCCCTTGTGCCACAAAAGCAATAGGCCACCACACTTGAAGGGTTGTCCTCATGTTACATGCATTCAAAACTGTGCATATCTTGCGACAATCAATGCATTTTAAGAAAAGAGCTCCTCAAGCACATGCTTTGCTATGGCAGACCCGTATAGTGCCGTCGGCTTTTAAAACACACGCATATATCACGTCTAGAGGGATGCATGCATTGAAAAGTAGTTTAGTGCTTGCTCATCTTGGCCCTATTGTGCATATCCTATTGTGTGGGTGAGGCTCTAAGATAGGTGTCGTGGCTGTGGATGTCATATATTGCATTTATAACTCATTATCAGTGCATTCCAAGAGATAACATTAAAGAAAAAGAGCTCGTCAAGTGAGTGCTCTGCTTTTTCTAGACCACCACAATTGCCATACATGTGGGCCGGTCATCAAGACTTTAGCTACTGAGGATCGAATGCCACCTCCTCTTGCTCGAGCAAGTTTACATGCTTAGATCGTAATACTTTTTACTCTTTCCTGACTAACTACCAAGTCCTTGCCTATTCTTTTATGTACTAAGGCATTCCTAGCTTACTGTGCCATTTGCTTAATGCATGTAGAAGGGATGGTACACTCCCCAAGGAAATGAATATGGGGATGATAAATCTTATATCAAAGGGTGGAGACAGATTGGAGGTGAAAAGCTTTAGGCCATTAACCATGCTTAACACCACCTACAAGGTGATGGCTAAAGCTTTGGCTAGGAGGATCAAATTTTTGGTTAGTCACAAGGTCCATGGTATACAATTTGGATTCATGTATGGGAGAAGTATACACGAGGCATTGCTTAATACCATTATTGGAATGGAATGGGCAACATAGCAGAAAGAGCAGTGTGTAATACTGAATATGGACTTAGAGAAAGCTTATGACAGAGTCTGTTGGGAGTTTATAGTGGCTGTTATGGAGAGGATGGGACTTGGCACTATGTTTCGTAACATGGTCGACATTGTTCACAAATGTGTGTGCCTCGGTGCAAATAAATGGTTATGCTTCACAAATGTTTCAACTTAAAAGAGCCATTAGGTGCCCTTTAGCTCCCCTGCTCTTTGCTATGGTGGACAGACCCTCTTTTGAGAAAGGTAGACAAATTGATCCAGAGGGGGGTAATTACGGGGCTTCCATTACTAGATGGGGATTTCTTTACTGCTCAGCTATTTGCTGATGACAACAGCAATATAGTCAAGTGTGAGGTTGAGAGCATGAAGGCTCTGATTGGTGTATATGAATATTTATGTACAGTGAGTGGCTCCAAAATAGATCATCACAAGACAGAATGCTTGCTTCTCAGCTATGACCAACAAAGCCAAGTACTGGATCAACTAGGCCTTAAGAGCCTAGGTGTGGGAAAGGTAATTCGATACCTTGGTTGTCCCATTGGGGTTGGAATAACTAAGCATCAATTCTTTGACTGGTTGTTCCAAAAGATTAAGCAAAAAAAGTAGCTGCTAGATCTGAGTATAGGTTGAGTCTAGGAAGGCTTGTAGCGCTCCATCATATGTTAGTGGCTTTGCCAGTTTACAGTTCTCATGTTCCGAGTGGGGGAGAATGGAGTCATGCTTCAAGAAATATCTATGGACCTTTGCTGAGGGTGCCACATGGGCCAGTGTGTCATGGGAGCAGGTTTGCAATCCCAAACAGGATGGTGGATGGGGAATTCCCAAATTGGAGGATAAGGCACAACAACTTCTTTTCAAGTGGTTAAAGCTACTAGAAACAAGATAGCCTTGGGCACATATAGTCAAATGGAAAATTGCATCAGCAAAAGTGGAAGGCAAGGTTTGGGATGAGGTTAACTGGATTGAACTAGACACAGCCAAAGCATAACAATCTGATGTATAAGAGGCATGCTGAAAACGTAAACGAGTACGACTAGTCATAGGTGCATCAATCTTACTATCACGCAAGGTTTGCACCAGCCATTTTGGCATACCTCTAGCCTGCTCATTTTTAGCCCTATCCTCATGAATTACATCCTGTAAATCTGCATCAGAAATAGGCTGATCTATGATGTCGTTTGAAATCTGCATAGGCTGAATATTTGTCTCATTAGGACTTACATTTGAATTCCCACCTGTAAAGAGAGGCAACAACGTATCAAATACATCCCGTGAGCTCACACCTGTCTCTTTGGTACATGATAACAAAGGTTGCACAGCATCTTCCACAAAAACAACATCTCGACTAATCAAGATACGCTTTGACTGTGGATGATACAATCTGTAACCCTTGCTCTCAACTCAAGAATGGTTTATACCACTAGACATCTGGGTGAGTTGTTCAAGGAGAGAAAGAGAATTTCTCTCTCAAACAATATCAAATATTAAGCATGAGTGGTCATCTGCTCCTTATATTTCAGCTAAGCTTACGTTGAAGGAGTGACAAATCAATGGGAAACAGCTTGGTCATAAAGTGAAATTCAGGAGGATGGAGCATAAATGGCTTTCAAGGATGGTGGACAAGTGGGGGAGATCAGACTACAAAGTTTCATTGAAGTATTGCAGACGGTTGAATAAAAAGGTATGGAGAGCTTCAGGGTCTGGTAGATTGAATCTTTTGCTATGGAGGATATTGCATCACAAATTACTTGTCAAGGAGTTAACTGCCAAATGGGGAGAGGACAACCCCATGTGCCCTTGGTGTTAAAGTGGAAGAGAGTCTTTGAGACATGCTTTGTGGGAGTGCAAGGCAATGCTTCCCATGGAGGAAGGTAGATAAGTATCTATCCCATTGTGGAGTGCATGACAAACTCAACTGGAAGCACGCTTTGCTAGGCATGAAGGGAAAAAGATGAACCTTGGATTGTCTCGATTTAATTATTTGGGGAGAAGTGGAGGTGAAGAAAGAAAAAATTGAAAGTTTTTGATAGAGGGGCCCAATGTTGAAAAAAGGTAGAGAGAGGAGATTTGTGGAAGGGGACCCAAAGGTGGAAAAGGTAGAGAGAGAAGAAAGGGGCCCAATGTGAAAATTAGAGAGAAAATAGAACAACGACTTATATACAAACCCATGCTAAAAGTTGGCACAATAGTATAACCTAGTTGGTAGAGCAAGAGGACATTGAGTGAGAAGTAATGAGTTCAATCCCTCTTTATGACGATTAAATTCTTTTGTAATATCTAAGGTAAAACTAAGCTTTGGACCAAAACTAAGCTTCAAACCTTAGGCTTTCATCAAATGCAAGACACTCGAATTTAATAGGAGTACAAGAGGCAAATGTGTATGTGTGTGTGTGTGTGTGTGTGTGTGTGTGTGTGTGTGTGTGAGAGAGAGAGAGAGAGAGAGAGAGAGAGAGAGAGAGAGAGAGAGAGAGAGAGAGAGAAGTCTTTTAGTTAACTTGTAGCAAAAGCAACTAGGATACTTTTAGGTATCTTGAGAGTGTGGGAGGCTTACCATGGTTTACTTACCTATGAAATGGAAACTAGAGAGAGAGAGAGAGAGAGAGAGAGAGAGAGAGAGAGAGAGAGAGGTCTTTTAGTTAACTTGTAGCAAATAGGAGACTTTTAGTTATCTTGAGAGTGTGAGAGGGTTCCCATAGTTTACTTACCTATAAAATGGAAACTAATGCAATAGTAATCTCCTTTATTGACTACCAAAAATATAAAGAATTTAAAGCTTGATGTCATTTCTCCCCTAAATTTTAAGAAATTAATAAGTCCAACCAATAGTTAAATTTCCCATTGCTTTGGACCAATAAGAAATCTCTCCAAGAAAATGAGAAATCAACTAAATTTATCTTTCCCAAATTTCTCTGAACTATCACTAAGGCTTGCAGGCAGGCCAAAAAAACATGTGATAGAAGCATCTTTAAGGAAAAGCATTGAGTCTTCCTCATAACAACTTTCTTCTATAAAAAGGTCAAAGTACCCCACTCACCCTAGACTCTCACATGATAGGACTAAAAAAGTTGAGTTAATGTTTTTATGAGTATCTTTCAGAACTTTGCCAACCAATATCTACTAATGGAGTGAACTCCTTTATTTTGGGATCTTTACCATATTTACATACATTGTAAGTAAAATTACAAGGTAGCATTCCTTTGGTTTGCACTAGTAGTGTTGAACTTGTATCCTTGAGTCTTCACCAATTTACAAACATGATGGCCAAACATGATGGTTTACACTAGTGAGTGTTGAACTTGTATCCTTGAGTGTTGAACTTGTATCCTTGAGTCTTCACCACTAATGGGACATTCACATGATGGCCAAGCTACCTAGGCTTTCTAGAAAAAACTGTCATCAACAAGCTTCATTGCTATATAAACCCCTTCACAATGCATGTGTGGTGACAAGCTTTGAGTATAAGCAAACTAGTCAGAAGAATTAGCCCTTTGAGTGTTCTCTTGATTAATGGGAGTTGCAGCAAGGTTAAACCATATATAAATGTGAGTAGGGTTAAATCAAGGGTTTTCTAACCACAAAATGGTTTATGAACAACACCAAGGTTTAGGTAGGATGACAAGCTTTGATTCAAAAGAAGGGTTAGCTCTTGAGTGCACATTTGATTAAATTGTGTGGTTTCATTGGGGTAAATCAATCTTACTAAGTATTAATTAACCACACCAAGGGTTATTTAACTAGAACCATGATCTCTAAGCTAAGCGAAAAATCAGGTCACTTCGAGCAAAGCTTTCTTGACTGCCTCAAACAAGCACAACCCTCTGATAGATTCTCTAGATAAAAAATGGGTCCTCATGAGCCAATAATTCACGGCGGCGATCTTTATACACATGCAGTGTTAAGTGCAGAGTTATTTAACTTCGAGCTAATCTTTCATGGTGACCTTAAACAAGAGGAAGAGCTAAGGATAATGGTATCAGCCCTTGAGCAAGTTCTTTCGCTTGCATCAAGTATGGAGGCCTTGCAACCTACAACACCTTGTTCCATCACCATAGGCAATCTTAAGAGCTTCGAGCCCGTAAAGTAGAAGAAGGTACAAGCTGCTTTGATCAATATTGTACTTGGGAATCACGTCCATGCTTTAAAATATGAAGCATTATCTCTAAATTCTCTTTTTACGTTTGAGATTTTAATGCATAAATAAATAATATTTTTTAAAACCTTCTATTTGCACACACCAGTCCACATACCCGCTCGTAAACGATGGGAGTGGACAGTCCTCTCTCTCTGTTCCACGTGGGTAGAGAAGGAGGGATGAGAAGTGCCGTGTTGTGTACTTCTCATTCCTCTTCATTAATATATTATATAGATTAGAGTAGGCATGGTAGCACTTTAATTCAAAGTGTCTAATACATATTTGACATATTTATGATTATCAACATTTGAATGCCAAAAATAAATGCACTATTTATTTTTTATAATTCAACACATACTCTATTATATAGTAATTTATGGGTTCACTATAATACCAATAAAATGGCTATGCTTTTTAGCTTGAATATTCATGCACTGAATGCCAAAACTAAATGCACTATTTATATTTTAAATTTCAATACATACTCTACGAGTGTTGCTAAAAAAAATATAGTAAGTTACAGGTTCACTATCGATACCAATAAAATGGCTATGCTTATTTACTCGAATATTCATGGAGTATCATATGATGGGTTTGAAAAGACTAACTTAAAGAAAAAAAAGAGCCTTTATATTGGGTGTATCAAACAAACCATGGGCTTCTAAGCTAGCTCTCAATTTATTCTTGGCTCTTTGATAGAAACCGAATTTGACAAGCTCCTTGAAGAGATCTCAAGCACGGATTGCAACTCAGAGGAGGCATTTCACAAGAGGATACAAGGGCTTGTGGGGGATCGTGAGAATATGAGATGTGAGCAAGCAAATAAAAGAAGGAAGTTAAGGGGGGTTAGACAAAGGGCTTGGACCAAATGGGCAGCATAAATAAGGGACCCTAAAAAGGGTGCCCATGTTTGGCTTGGCACTTTTGATTCCCCTGAGGAAGCTGCTAGAGCTTATGACCAAAAAGTGTTAGATATCCGTAACGCTGCTACAGGCGTTACCACAGGAGGGGACGGCCTCTGGCTCACCTCCCAGCCATAGAGGAAGAATGAGGATTGCCCCTCATCCCCCAGGCTATATAGTGTGTGGCCTACCGTCCACACTAGCCTGGCCGCCCATGACTCCGCATGGGCGTCCTCTCCCACTAAACCCCGGACATGGCCATCCAGTCTACCGTCGGTCGATCACAGGCATTACAGTCTACGTGACATTACCCCCCCTTAAGAAGAGTTTTCGTCCTCGAAAACAAATTGGGAAAACCTTTTGGAAATTGCACTAGGGCGTTCCCAGGTAGCTACCTCCTCATCCCTATCTATCCATTTAACAAGTACCTCCTGGTACACTTTATGTCAGGTTTGTCTGTCTCGAGACCCAAGAATCCTTTCCGGTTCATGTGGTATCTTTGGTGGAGTGGTCAATTCCACCAAATATCTAGAGAAACTACGTTCTCTAACCCGTGAACTGATTTCTTCAGTTTACTAACATGGAAGACAGGATGGACTTGAGAACTATCCGGTAACTCAAGTTTATATGCTACGTCCCCAATCTTCTTAAGGATTTTAAAAGGACCACAATATCTCGGAGAAAGTTTATCACACTTTTCCGTTTTCATGGTTTCTGACTGCACATGAACCTTGAGGAATACAAAGTCACCTTCTGCAAAGGTCACCTTTCTTCGTCCTTTATCCGCATAAGTTTTAGCGTGATCCTGAGCGCTTCGAATGCTCTCACGTGCGGTTCTGAGCATATCATTCATATCTTCAAGGAAATCCTTGACAGATTGAATCTTCTCCTTTTCTAGGCCTACAGCCATCGGAGATCTCGGCTGGAATCCATACATTAACATGAATGGTGTAAATCCAGTCGCTGAGTGTTTGGAGCTGTTATAGGCAAACTCCAATAAGGGCAAGTACTCTTCCCAATTAGATTGTTTCTTACTAACATAAGAACGCAATATATCCTCTAGAATTTGGTGAACTCTTTCAGTTTGACCATCAGACTCCGGATGATCTGCCGTACTCATACTCAGAGTAGTATCCAACTTTTTGAAGACTTCCCTCCAAAAATGACTCTTGAACTTTCTATCTCTATCCGACACTATATCTGCGGGCAGGCCATATAGCTTGTAGAGATGTTCAATAAAGAGTTTTGCCAACTCTGGCGTTTCCGTTTTCTTGGTGGCAATAAATTTTGTCATCTTGGTTAACCTATCCACCACCACCTAGATCGAGTCATTTCCTCGACTTGTCGCGGGTAAACCGGTGATGAAATCCATGGAAATGCTTTCCCATTTTTCTTGAGGAATGCTTAAAGGATGGAGCAAGCCCCCAACCTTTAGCTTTTCATGCTTATTGACCTGACACTTATTGCATTGCAGCACATAAGTCTGGACGTCCTTGAAAACAAACTAGGCCAATAAAATTGTCGTTTGACTAGTGCATAGGTCTTTTGTATCCCGGGATGACCAGCACTTGGACTATCGTGACTTTCTCTAAGAATGCATGCTCGAAAGTCACCAATAGTTGGTACACACACCCTACCCTTGTAGAGTAAGTACCCGTCGTCAATGGAGTAGTTAGCATACTTCTCCCCCCGACGAAGTTTAGCATCATCCTTTGAAACCGTGTCGGAAAACAAAGGTGATGAAGGGCCTACGTCTGAGCTCTCCGGCTCAAAACTATACCCCGAAGACTCGGCTAGCCTCTTCGGACTAACTCTCGCTTCGCTACCCGGCCGCCGCACCTACGGCTAGTCTCTCCGGACTAGCATTACGTGCCGACGAGGAAGGTGGGCGTGGCTGTGACAAAGTGCGTACCAGCGCGTACAGCGCACCAGACCTCTGTTAAAGACAGGATCATGCTCACACAAGCCACGGAGTGGTTCCAAGAACTCATTCTTGAAAACCGTAAAGCTTAACTCATTAATTTGTGGCATGCGGCTAAGCGCATCCGCCACAACATTATATTTATCCCTTTGGTAGCGAATCTGAAGGTCAAACTCCTGTAGGAGCTCCGCCCACCGAGCTTTCCGACCTTTCAACTTGTTTTGACTCGAAAGCCATGTGAGGCTTTCATGATCCGTACGTACTTCAAAAGTGGCACCATGTAAATAGTGTCTCCACTTTTTAAGTGCATGTACGATAACCAGTAACTCCCGCTCGAAAGCTGAGTAGTTACGCTGAGCCCTATCTAATTTCTTGCTCTCAAATGCAACAGGGCATCCCCTTTGCAAAAGCACGGCTCCGATGGCCTCACCACTAGCGTCTGTCTCCAAGATAAACGGCTCAGTAGAGCCAATTATAGTCAAAACAGGTGCAGCTGTTATGGCTACCTTAAGTTTTTCGAAGCTTCTTTTGTTGGTCTCCCTCCCAATATATATTCTTTGTTTTTGTGCGCAATTGATCCGTCAACGGGACTACGATCTTCGCGTAGTCCTTTACATACTGTCGGTAAAACCCCGACATGCCAAGAAAAATCTGCAGTTCTTCGAGATTTTTCGGGGCTAGCCACTTGAGAATAGCTTCCACTTTCTCAGGTTCCATCTGCGTACCATGGGCGGATATAATGTGGCCCAAATAGTGAATTTCTCTTTCAAAAAATTCACATTTGCTCTCCTTCGCAAATAGCTTGTGTTGTCGCAATAACTGGAACACTAATCGCAAAAATGCCAAGTGCTCTATACGCGTTTTGCTGTACACAAGAATATCATCTAGGAAAACTATTATGAATTTTCCTAAGTATGGACGTAAAACACTGTCATCAGCGTCATAAAAGTCGCTGGAGCATTGGTTAGCCCAAACGGCATAACCAAAAACTCAAAGTGACCGAATCGTGTCCTGAATGCTGTCTTCGCAACATCCTCGACCTTAATTCTAACCTGATGATACCTAGATCTCAGGTCTATCTTAGAGAAATATTTTGACCCATAGAGTTGATCAAACAACTCGTTCATACATAGCATAGGGTACTTATTCTTAATCGTGACTTGATTAAGAGCCCGATAATCTATGCACATGCACATAGAACCGTCTTTCTTCTTTACCAGAAGAATCGGTGATGCCCAAGGACTCGAACTAGGGCGAATAAACCCTTTCTCTAAGTATTCGGTCAACTGCTTTTCCACCTCTTGTGCCTCGGAGTGGCTCAACCTATAAGCAGGCTTGCTTATTGGTTTGGACCGAGGCATAACTTCGATGCCATGGTCTACTTTCCTTGATGGTGGTAAACCATCTGGAAGCTCTGTAGGAAAGACATCTTGAAATTCCTGCAATAAACCTTTCAAAGCATCTATGTACTTTGTTTTTAGAGTCTCTTTTGCCTTGGACTTTGTTGTTTCATCATCACATGCATGCCAAACAGGGTTTTCAAAAAACAGTGGGTCTCTTCCAAGGCTTTGTTTTCCATGTTTGTCTACGCAAACATTACTTTCAATTTCAGCTACGGAAACAGAATTTACAAGAGGGTAACAAGCGTATACTTGTGCTACCTGGCCGCTGTGTGGACCGCGTGGCATAACTCGAGCGATGATATAAGTGGTGAAAAGGGGACACTACGGTCTCCCTGTAGGGTGATGATATTAGCCCCAGACTCAAACTGTAATGTGTTGTGTAAATAACTCCAAACTAGGCTAGGACCGAGGCTATACAGCCACTCCCTGCCTAAGTCAACATCTGCTCTAGCCAAATACATGACCTGGAAGTCAAGCACGGCCTCATAATCCTGCATGATCAAAGGGACTCCCAAGACCACAGTATTCCATACCTTATCATAACCATTGGCCAAACCAATGGTATACTCATGATCACTTGCGGTCTCTTTTAATTTCAACTTCTTGACCAATGAATAGTTCAAAAAGTTATGGCTAGCCCCATCGTCTATAAAGACAGTGACTCTACGGCCACCTATGGTGCCATACATGCGCACCATGTCATGCGGACCAACACTAGGCTGCCACATAGCTAGTGTCACTGAACAAGCGTGACCCTCGTCACAATGACTCACCATAACCTCTCTGAACTCTCCGGCACTGAGAGGTAACGTCTGCACCGTGTGCAACTGCCTAGAGGATTTACCATTGCTCTTAGGCGCCTTGCCACTAGTGCTTGCTTTTAACTTTGGGCAATCAGCCTTGTTGTGCCCCACTTCATTGCAGATGAAGCAACGATTTTCCTTTCGTTTTTTCTTGAAGGGTCTTGGTTTTTTAGACCAACAACCCCCTGACTCCCCTCCATCCTCTCCCCTGATTTTTCACTACGGAAACCCTTTCTTTTAAACCCCGACCCCTTTTTTTCTTTATCCACTGATCTCTCTGCCCCATCTTGCGCACCACGGCGCTTGATGTCATCATAGATTTGCGCATACTTGATGGCCTGAGAGAGGTCCTTAGGTTGCAAGGGCTCTACATACTCAAGATAATCATTTGTTAGGCCTCGTTTGAAGCCCCTCAATGTTTGGAATGCATCGATTCCCTTCAACTTGAGTATGAGTTCTCTTTAGTCAGAGATGTACTGGGTGAGGGTTTTGTGTTCTATCGAACACTTGTCCCACGCATCCCAACTTCTCTCTTCTTCATTGCCTAGCAAAAACTCCTTTCGAAACATTGTTTCGAAAGCTTCCCAAGCACATGGCTAGGCTGCTTACACAGCTCATGAATGTCCGACCATTTCGCTAAGAACATATTAACAGAATCCTTGTTACGCTCTCGTTCCTCGTCGCCAAAACTAGGCAACTTAAAATCTTTAAGTAACGCCGAGGCTGCCTCTACGCAGGCACTGCGGCCTGTCCTCCCGGGACCACGGGTGAGGTTGTGCTCACACGTGTCGCAGGCGGGCGTCTATCACGAGGAAGAGAAGATGTCGAAATAGCGGACAACACGTCTAGGCGTGTGGAGATGCCCTGCAGCATCGTGACAACGTCATTCTGGACCCTCTGTAAGGTCGTCAATTGCGTGTTAACATATCTAAACATCCCACTAGAGCGCTCCGTCTCCGTGAGGATGTCGGCAGGGTCAGTAAAGTGCTGGTCAAAGTCGTGGTCTGCCAAGAGGTCATCGTCCCCCTCGGCGACGTCAGTGTCCATATAATCCAGCTCATCGGTCCGAGCGGGGTCAGCCAGGTTGGTGGCCTCTACGGGCATGCCAAGGTCAAGGGCAGGGTCATGAGACGTGGAAGGTGCCTGCGGGTCACGAGACGTGCTCGGAGAGCGCCCCTCTGAACGGGAGATGGCCTGGCGTCTACGGCCAGCCAATTCGGTCGGGGTTAGACCCGCGACGACCGAAGAGAGAAGTCCCGGGCAGACATTTTTATTTACTTGCAATGTAAATAATGCAATAAACTAGAACCACGAAGGTTGACGGCACGAGCAAGTAGTAAACTGAAAAACAAACACACTTGAAAAAACAAGGTAAGAACGTGTTTGTACAAGTTTAGTTACTCGACGCTACGGTCGAGGAGACGGCTTTTGTTTTGCAAACAATTTACAAGGCACAATGGCCTTCGACCACTTGCTCTAGGCACTACGGCCTAGGAATTTCCAGTCGCTATGGCCGTATGTTTTCTCCTCTAGGTGCACACGTGCAATGCACACGTGCAGTGCACACGTGCTGGATGAAATTTCCTCTAGGCGCTATGGCCATAGAAGTGTTCACTAGGCACAACGGCCATAGAACGGCTCTCTCTCGAAGGACTCGGCACTACGGCCGTGGGATTTGTCTTTCTCTTAACACGCGGTGCTATGGCCGTGTGGTGCGGTGGGTCTCTTTCGTGGAAAACGGGCACTACGGCCACACGACGCAATGGTAATGTTGGGTGTGTTTCGTGGGGTGTACCGTTGTTTTGTGTTTTTTTTTAAAAAAAAAATAATAACGGGCCGGGCCGGCCCTTGCCGCTTCGTGCGTGACCGCCTGCCCATGGGGAGTGTCCACAACGCCGCCCAGTCTAGCCACCGCCTGGCTGCCCGCTGGGCTGGCCGCCTGGGTTGGCTGCCTAAGGCTCGCCGCCTAAGGCTGGGCTAGCTGCCTAGGCTGGCCGCCGTGGGGCTCTTCCCCCCCCCACCCAGTTTGACGGCACTGCATGCCACAAACCAAGGCATGACACCATTACAGCGGGCAGCGTTGCCACAACCGAGCAAGTCGCCCCCCTCTCAAACGAAAAAAAAAATGCTTCGCACACAAGCTTTGCCGTGGGGCTGGTCTTCGCCCCCCCCACCCCCACACACAGGATTCAACTATTTCTTTCGCAGACAGTGGGGCTGGTGCCCCCCGCCACACACACAAGCTTCAACAAATTTTTTCGCAGACATTTTCAACGCATAGAAAAAAACAAAACGAAAATTGCTTTTGCTTACCTGCATTTTTGCTTGCTGTGTGTGACGGGGAGAGAGAGAGAGAGAGAGAGAGAGAGAGAGAGAGAGAGAGAGAGAGAGAGAGAGAAAGAGTTCTTCCCTTCAAAATCTGTCTTGGCCGCCTCCCTCCACACACTCCATTGTGGATAAGGATGAGAAGATGAATGGTTGAAAACTATTGAGTGGGCTCCGGTCCCCCAGTCACGCGCGGACTCTGATGATCCCATCGAACCACGCTCTGATACCAGTGTTAGATATCCGTAACGCCGCTACGGGCGTTACCACAGGAGGGGACGGCCTCTGGCTCACCACCCAGCCATAGAGGAAGAATGAGGATTGCCCCTCATCCCCCAGGCTATATACTGTGTGGCCATCCACACTAGCCTGGCCGCCCATGACTCCGCATGGGCGTCCTCTCCCACTGAACCCCGGACATGGCCATCCGGTCTGCCCCGTCGGTCACAGGCATTACAGCCTATGTGACAAAAAGCCTTTGAGTTCAAAGGTGCACGGGCTAGACTTAACTTTCTTGATGAAATCTTTGGTGCCCTTGAGCAAGAACTTATCTCTCCTTTGTGATCATCACAATCATAGCCCATCAAACCTTAGAATATATTCCTTAGATACATACAATCAACTCTCAATGTAAACCTTTTGTAAATCTCTATCTAATTTTGATTAACATCTTCTTGTCCTTTCACAACAATAGAAACTTTAGCAACCTTTGAGATGGGGTTACCAATGACCTCAACCACGAGATCCAGACCTCCCTCTAGCATGAGGGTAAAGCCTCTACCACCACTTACACCAAATGATGGTTGTGAATCTTGTTGTTAGTTATGGTGGCCTATCATGCCAACCACGTATATATATATATATATATATATATATATATGTATGTATGTATGTATGTATATGTATGTATGTATGTATATATATATATGTATGTATGTATATATAAATATATATGTATATATACATATATATGTATATATGTATATGTACATATATATATATATATATATATATATATATATATATATATGTATACATATATATATATATATGTATACATATATATATATATATGTATACATATATATATATATATATATATGTATACATATATATATATATCTATATACATATATATATATGTATATATATATATATAAAACTAGATCCACCCCTACCTCTAGAATCTTTATGAGTGTAGAATGCATGGTCCCTTGTGTGCCCGCTAGTACTAGATGAAGTACCAAACCAAGTTTCATCTCCTTCATAATAAGCAGAGAGATCAACTCAAGTTAGCTTTGTACTTGGAGGAGTTGTGAGGTTTCTAACTACGGCTATATTTTGTGGGCAATCCTATATACATAGATTGTTGAAAGCTAGTCAAAAGATGCTATGGATAAGGTTAATAGACCTCAATTATTTGACATTAGCGCATGCAAACCCCATACACACTTTTGACACTCTTCTACGCACAAAAGTGGTCTTGACTCTCGACTTTTTGAGCTCAAGTTTTGGATGCTAAGGCTACACTTCATTTTACCTCAAAAAGTGGAGAAAGATAAATATTAGATGCAAGTTTTTGGGCATACCTTTCTTGCTCAAAACTCTTCCTCCAAATAAGGTCATCCATTAACTTTTTTCCCCCCCATGCTTAGCAATGTGAGCTTTTTGTTATATTATCATCAAAAAATCTATACAAAAACCACTCACACCCTAAATGTAGAGTGTACTGATGATGAGGTTACAGTAGGAGCCACCAAGAAACCACCCTATTCACATTTAGCTTCCCTCATGCACACATCGCGCTAAATATCCGGCTACATAGTTAACACAAGAAGTGCACTACAGATATGGGTTATCCAAAGCTCTATCCATGATACTATTCATTTTTGCATCCACCTCTTCAGACGGGATCCATCAACTTTTCTTAGCCATTAAGAGCACAATGCATGTGCTATATATTGCACAATGGGCTTCTTTCTTGAATAGCATTGTGTAAGCCAAAGCATAGCAATATGATAGTATGAGAAATCACACTTCTACTTGGATTGGCCCTTGGATTACTTTGTCATAACACATACTAACGTATTCTACTCAGCTAATGGTTACATACCAAATGAGTGAATGCATTCTTTCTTGTGTCGCTTAAGGGGCACCATTGGTTTAATCTAACTATTGCCCATAACTAAGGAATTTAACATAATTCTTGATGGACGCCTAAATTCTTACCCTTATTAAACAACCAAGCTGGTAAAACTAGACCTAGCCAATATGGTGAAATGAACCTAGCCAATACAATGAAAAAGAACATTTATATTATCAAAATCTTACTAAAAATTCAACTTTTTTACAAGGGCCTTTGGGTTACAAGGAAATTGCTAAAAGAGTTAATTCATATATTGGTTTCAAAGGTGCTAGCTATATTCGGGCACATGTGTTGTGCGGGACAGCACCCTATAGAAGGAGGAGGAGGTGTACGACTGGTTCCGAGGAGGAGCGCCATAGCAAGCGGGGTGCCTTTGTCTTCTGCAGCTCGACTCAACGACGTGGCCTCTACTTGCGACCACAAGCACAAATCCTTCACGCCCCCTTCTACTCATGCCATCGCTACTGTTAAGCTTTTTACTTAAGGCTTTATTTACCCTAAAGCCAAGCTTACTGCAACATGTTCCCACATTGATGCAAGCCTGTTCTTCAAAGGTTTTTCAAGCGGCCATACAACTCTTCTTATTCCCCTCCCACTAGCCAAGGGCCAAGGCACTAATCAAGCCTATCTGCTTTGTGCCACAAGCTTTCAAAGCCGTTTCAAGGCTTCCACCAAGCTTTTGAAGTTGTAGCAGCTTTTGCAGCAAGTTTTCCAACAAGCTTTTGTAGGGTAAGTTTTCAAGCAAGCTTCCAAGTCAACTTTTGAACCACGTTTCACAAGAGGGCTTGACACACAAACTATAGTTTCAAGGCTCCAACGCTTCAAAACAGGTTTCTAAACAACCTTGTCAAATTTTTAAGCACCAAACCACCCGCATGCATGCATGCATGTTCATGCAAGTATGTAGTCAAATTCTTTCCATAAGCACGCAAGGCGATTTGTACTCGTGCAAGCAATAGTTTCCAAGCTCAAATTTCTAGCTTTCAAGTTCGGGTTGCACCTTTTTACTTTCGAAGTCGTCTTCTCACAAGCTTTCGTGCTTCAAAGTTCTCCAGAGTTCGTGTGTGGTGGTTGATTGCAACTCCTTCGGTAACATCTTCGTTCTCCTCGAGCTTGTTTATGGACGATTGGGTCAACAAGACTCTCGAGATTGGTTTCAAAAGTAACAATTATGGGTGAAGCGGTTCAAAGTAAGCTGACCATTTTTCAGGAATTCAAATGGTTCGGTTGCCACCACAAGGAGTGGTTGTGGTTGCTCTTTAGTGCAAGCAAGTCTACATCAAAGGCGAACTAGGAGCAACCCGGTTGGTGACTTTAAAGTTGCTTCGAAAAGTTGATATGTGAGTGGTTTTGGGCGACTAGGTATTGTCACATTATTTCACCATGTGTTGTACTGCTAACTTATGCAAAGTTTGTATGCATACATAAGGCAAAGGATTTGTTTGGCAAGCATGAATGCTTCTTGCAGTGCTGTAGAGACAGAGTCTCACAAGTGACTACTCCTCTAGGGTTATAGCTTGTTGAGATGTAGGGTTCAAACAACATCTAGGATGATCTTCAAGAAGTCTATAAAAAGGAGCCCCTGGGGGTAGTTTTTTTCATTGGTTATGGATTGAGTAGGTAATCTCTCTTTGACGAGCTGCATCTATACTTTTCTTCTCCTCCTCAGTAAAATTCTCCACAAGGAGACTAGCATCACATCCAATAAGATTATGGAGATGAAACAAGTAATCTTTGAGGTTAGCGACCACAATGGCATCCTCATTCATCCTACAAGGAGAGCATACAAACATATATACATGTTAGACACATAATTTTATGCGCACAGAAATTGCCTTTTTATTCAAACAACTAAGAGCTTACATGTTGAATCTTTGTAGTGCAGCCACAAGTTGCATCTCATCCATTGAAATAACAAAGATGAAATGCAAAACAACCCTTAGATGTTATTTCTTGTCATGCTCACATGACTCTTTAATAAACTCCAACCATAATGTTGTTCTGTGATTACCCTCCCAGACATAAGACATTTTATTTGTTGTGCCACGAAATCCTAATGCTTGCTCCCTTGTATCTCTTACTCAAACTCATCATTTACTGATTTTGCCAATGCCTAGCCCAACCACCCTTAATTTCATCTGTCACATCACAAGTGGTCCTGTCTATTTTTGAAATAGACAAGATCAAAGACCCTTTCAATTTACTATAACCCTCCTTTTCTAAGGCTCACTTTAAAAGAGACAAATCCTTTCTTAATTGTGTTACAACAGGATTAATTATGCATCGACAAAGAGGGATTAATGGGACTACCACGTTAGGATGGACTACCAATGAGTCAAGAGTTTTTGGCCCCTTTGTCCCTTCAACTGACTTTGGCATAACCTCAACCATCTCTACCTCTCCCTTTGTTGACTTTGGCATAATCTCATCCATCTCTGAGTCTCCCTTTGCTAGTATCTCAACATCATTTTCTTGTTCATCTACTTTGTCCTGCAAAGGCACAATAGCCAAAGCGCTCAAGTCACCAACCTCCTGATCCACACCCACTGCCATGGAATTTTTCTTTTTTCTTTGAGTACTTCTTTGACTCACACTAGATATGGAAGCACGTTTTTTGCCCTTGTTCATCTGGTACACAACCAAAAAATAACTTTAAACATGAATCATTACTCCCATTTAATACCAAGGCTATGTACACACCCTCACACCCTCTCTCTTATCACACAGATCTAGAGTAGTAATTGTGTGTGTGCTGAGAAGAAGAGAGAGAGAGAGAGAGCATGATGCATGCACGAAAGCATACACATACCTAGCATATATGTACAACATTCAAACATAATCATAATGAAGAAAAAATTCTATACAACATTCATAATGAATAAAAATTCTATCTAAGTTATAAAATGGGATAAGCGTCCTGCAATGATAAACCCATTTAACAAGATGAGGTAGAAAAAAAATGGGCTATGTACACACCCCCTCACACCCTCTCTTATCACACAGGTCCAAAGTAGTAATTGTGTGTGTGCTGAGAAGAGAGAGAGAGAGAGAGAGCATGATGCATGCGCAAAAGCATACACATACCTAGCATATATGTACAACATTCAAACATAATCATAATGAAGAAAAAATTCTATACAGCATATATGTACAACATTCAAACATAATCATAATGAAGAAAAAATTCTATACAACATTCATAATGATTGAGGGGTGGTGTTGAGGTGAGATTGTGAGGAGATGTGTAGATCGACTTAAGCAATACATAAAAAGATGTCCAAAATCGGAGACTCCAAAACAAGAGAGACTAATCTCATGTTTTCTAGAAGGTCTTAGTGATAGGCAACTCTACATGACTTTGTTTGCCCAAAAGCATACGGATTTCGACGAGTGTTGCTTCACAGATCAAAGGCTAGATGAAAACTGCGATCTCTCACACTCTAGTGAAGACATGGGATTTATGGGTTTCAAAGACACGAGGCAAATCCCTGATGCTCAGAACATTGCAGACGTGTCTATGCGAAGGCTTAGGAAAGATCTAAGGACAAATCAACCTTATCGACTGTCCCAAGCAACACTACTACTACGAGAGCCTAACACTAACCCTCTGAAATGGTGTGAACCTTGTGGGAAACCACAAAACTAATGAGTGTTACACTCATCAGAGATATCTTCGAGAAATAGGGGGAGCCACGACACAGAATCCTAATGCTCAATTGGTCCCAACCAATTATGGAATGACAGAAAGAGCAAGGCCAATGCTTGGAACACAACCAGCACCACCAGGAACAACCCCAATCCGTTACATGGGTGTAGAAGATGGAGGACCATCCCTAGCCTTGACACCAATTACTTCATACTATGAGGACAAAGCAACCTGAATGCAGCTAGCTCTCAATCCTATGAGTGACTATGGGTCGGAAGGC